>NW_007578601.1:316162-321636 GCF_000690725.1 Stegastes partitus
TCTTTGTTTGGTGGTTTTGCACATTTCTGTTGAGATGTGGTGTCTTTTTGTAGTGATTCTAAACGTTTATTTGCTCATATTTAACTTTTTCATAGTGATTTTGCATCTTTTAGCGGTAATTCTGCGTGTTTCTGTGGTTACTTTGCACGTTTTTGTGGTGATTATGTTGCTTCTGTGGGGATTTTGCGTCTCTCTGTATTTTAAACTGACATTACCAGAACATAACTGGAACATACAATCGTATGGGTGCAGAACCCCGGCAGGAGTCCCGCTGTTTGCTGAAACACGACGAAGCTTCGTGTCCGTGACCCGAGCGTGGCGCTGGAGGCAGCCTGTCAGCATCATGTGCAGCCACAGAAGCAGCTCGTGTTGCTGCTGCTTAATGGCAGAACCTCCAGCAGAGACTCTCCACAGGCAGCTAATGGAGGCCACCCCGGCTTCATTTCTCAGCAAACTGCAAACAGCTCCGCACAGATTCATTACTGCTCAGCCTCCGACTGCACAGCTCAGGAAGCGTCGGTGTGACGGATGGACGTGCAGACGGAGCTCTGAGTGCAGCAGCAACCTTCTCAGCAAACAGCTGCATGTGTCTGTGATCCCCGGTGATGCTGCTGCAGACACACAATGGAGGTGTTTATCTGTTACCGCGGCGACACGGCCAGACCTTCAGCTGGGATACAGATGAACCGCCAAGGCCCGGACGGACAGCAAACCAATCAGACGTTCTGAAGACGTCGGGGAGGAACTGAATGCATCGGATCCGTCCAGTAGTTCAGACGCCACTTTGTTTTCCAGCAGACGCGTCTTCACTGGTTCTGGTCGTTTAGACGTAGTTCTGTGTTTAATCAGAAACACGTCCTGAACTCGTCTCATCGATCCGCTAACGGACACGTTCACTGTGTTTACATCTGATTCCTGGTCAGAGAAAAGATGAAACCCACAGTTTATTTCAACCCTCCATAGTACGTCTCATTAACATGCTCACTGAGGCGCTAGGTGCTAACATGCTAACATGCTAACATGCTAACTTTGCAGAGATTCAAGGACACAGAGTTTTCTGCAGCTTTTTGCACAAATCAACTTAAACATTTGATTTTAGTTTGAATGGCTGCAGGTGTCTCAGTGGTTAGCACCGTTAGCACTGTTAGCACCGTTAGCGCCTCACAGCTAGAAGGTCGCCGGTTCACATCCCAGGATCTTCCTGCGTGGAGTCTCCATGTTCTCCCCGTGCAGCGTGGGTTCTCTCCGGGTTCTAGCATGCTAACATGCTAACATGCTAACTCTAAGTTTTCTGCAGGTTTTTACACAAATCAGATCAAACATTTGTTTTCAGTTGAGATGATTTTGCACCTTTTTGTGCGGATTTTGTCTGTTTTTTTGTGGTTTTGCATCATTTCATGGAGATTTTACACATTTTTTCTTGTGATTTTAATGTTTGTGCCCATTTATGGTGTTTTTAACTTTATAATTCAACCCTAAAACCTGCTGGTGGCTTTAAAGTCATTTTAAAAAAGGTCAGAATGACTCCATTTATCAGCCAGACACTATGAAAGAAAATAAAAAAACCTGCTGATCTTCTTTGAACTCATCTCGTCTGCTTCCATCAGAGGTATTGTGAAATATCATCGTTTACATCTCTACATGTGTGTCCCATAAATGAACCATCTGATTGGAGGTTTTCCAGTGTTCCAGTGTTTCCCCAGAACAGAGCAGACGAGCAGAGAAACGACTATAAACACCTCCAGAGTGAAGATTCATGTCTCCAGTGCTGCTGACATCCAGGTTCAAACAAACAAACAAACAAACAAACAAACAAACAGACGGGTTCAAACAACACCCAGAATATTTCATGTAAACATTGTTTTCTGTGGACAGTTAGCAGCGTTAGCCTGTAGAGCCACGTTATTGGGAAATAAAGCAGAAGTACGTGTAGAACTTGTTCTTCAGCATCAGAGACACTTTTAGAGGAAAAACAACAACGAACTCACAACCTGAGACGTTTCCACACAGAGGACGGTGACCCGTACAGATCAGGACGGGTTAAACCGACTGGTCCTGACCTTTAATGACTCCTGGTCGACCTGCTGCTGCTTCTTGAACGTCGCTCTGAGCTAACGGCTGCTGCTGATGTTTACCGCCGACCACACGCATAAATAAACAGGAAGGCGTCGTCTGTAAATCAGCTGTTTACCGGAGCAGCAGCTTCTCCACGAGCCTGAACCGGTCCTGGACCGACGGCTGACGGAGCTCATTCACTACATGATGTGTTCATATTTATATACGACATGAAGCATCTGCTGTAGATTTACCTGCAGGACATGATATATAGATATATAGATGTATAGATATATAACATGTCCTGTAGGTATATATAGATATATAGATATGTGTATATATATGTATAGTGTTCTGGTACCAGAGCGGCGTGGCAGCCGGCGGGTCAGTCAGGTGAAGAACTGACTTCCTGTCCTCCATCAGCTGCAGCTCGTCGTTCAATCAGTTTATTGATTAATTAATTAATCAGTAGTTTGGTTCTGAAATGTCAGAACTGTAAAACGAGTTCCTGTCGCACAGGAAATGTTCACGTTCATGAAGCTGAAGGATTATTAAAGTTCATTCATCAGTTTCACAGTTTGTGTTATTTTGTGTGGTTTTGTGTCTCGTTGTGCCCGGTTTGTATAATTTTCTGTCTTATTTTGTGCTGGTTTGTGTTGTTTTGTGTCTCCTTTGTGTCATTTTGTGTGCCGTTATTGTCGTTTTGTGTCATTTCTGGTTTCGTGTCTTGTTTTTATTGTTTTGTTCCTCATTTTTGGCATTTTGTGAGTTGTATGTGTTGTTTTGTGTCATTTTGTGCCTGGCTTGTGTTGTTTTTTGTCTTGTTTTTGTCATTTTGTGTTTCTTCTGTATAATTTTCTGTCTTTTTTTTGTGCTGGTTTGTGTTGTTTTGTGTTTGTTTTTCTTCATCTGTGTCCTTAATGAGGTTTTGTGTCTCGTTTTCTACCTGGTTCATGTTTTTGTTTTTTTCTCATTTTGTGTCGTTTGTGTCTCATTCTTGTTGTTTTGTTTCCTGTTGTTGTTGTTTTATTTGTTGTTGTGACTCTGTTGTGTGTTGTATGTACCCGCTGGCTCTGCTCTACGTGTTGAACACAGATAGTCGGTCCCAGTGTGTCCTCGACAAAGGACGACGACAACAAAGTGTGTGTCGGAGGACGGATGTGTGTCTGAGCGTGTGTGTGTCTGCCGGTATCACCGGGCCCAGGCTGGTTCTGAGAGGCCCAGAGGTGAAGAGGCCAAGGACAAAGACACACATTGGCTTTGTCTAGTTTATCAGCGACGCACAACCAGCCGGAACCGAGAGTCCGAGTCGCACACAGACTCCACAAACGCTACACAAACGCTACACAAACCAAACAGGTGGTTTATATTTCAGCTCACTTTGTGAGTTTTGCGTCTTGTTTCTGTCGCTCTGTGTCCATTTTGTCGTGTTCTGTCTCCTTTGTCTGGTTTTGTGTCTCGTTTTTGTCCCACTCATGTAGTTTTTCTTTCCTTTGTGTAGTTTTGTGTCTCGTCTTGTTGTTTCGTGTCGCTCTCGTCTTCTCTTTGTCGTCTTCATCATTTCTGCAGCATTTCTGTGTTTGTGTTGTTTTGTCATTTTGTGTCTCATTTGCGTCGCTTTGTGTCTTTTTTGGATCATTTTGTGCTGCTTCGTGTCACCTGTTCCTTGTTTTTCTCCTTTTGTGTCTCATTTATGTTGTCTTGTGCTTCACTTGTGTTGCCTTGTGTCGTATTGTAATCACATCTTTATGTTGTTTTGTTAAACTCATTTTCTGTCCTGTTTGTGTAGTTTTGTGTCTCGTTTTTGTCTTGTTGTACTTGGCTGGTGCCGTTTTGTTTTTCTTTTTTGTTGTTTTGTGTTGTCTTGTGTGACTTTCGTGTCTTGTTTTTGTCATTTTGTGTTTTCTTTGTGTCATTTTGTGCCTTTCTTCCTGTTTGTTGTCTTGTTTGTGTCGTTTGTTCTTGTTTTGGGCTCTGAACCTTCCAGAACCCGGCGGGTTTCTGGGCTGTGAAGTTGTCGATCGGCGCTCTGGACTTTGTTCTGCTGCTTCAGTGTGATCAAAGTGAGGCTGGACGCAGCAGACGAGCGGCTGATTGGACGGAGAGAGCCGGCGGACAGAAAGTCGATGCGACTGTGTGTAGTCAGTCTGACCGGCCCGGCGCTGAGGGAAGGTTCTGGTCCGGTTCTGCTGCTTTAATTAAACGCTGCTGGACTGATGGATCCGTCTGTTCACGGCTGCGCTCGGTTATTGCTCCTAATAATCAATCTGCTTCATCTTCTGCCTCCTCCTCGGTGCAGGAACCTGGAGCCACTGAAGGCTTGATTCCAGTTCATCCTGTTTCTGATGAGAAGTGGAGCTTCTGTTGTTCCACATGTTGCTCATAAACGAACCCCAGAAAGAAAAAACCATTCACATGAAGATACGACTGAATGAGAAACCAACAGAAATGAGATTAAATAAAGCAACAGAAAGATTTACTCTGGATTCATCAAAGTCCACGTGAAGAATAAATCTCCATAAATCAGGTGTGAATTAATCATCACATTATTTCTGGTGCTTTTCTCCTCTTCCTCCATTTAAACCTTCTGAACACCAAAATCTGCCACCTGATGGTGGAACATCTTTCTACATGATGGTGGAACATCTTTCTACATCTGATGGTGGAACATCTTTCTACTGATGAGGAACAGAGGAGGAGAAAAACAACACAAACATGAGAAAAGCCTCCAGATGAAGGGTCCTCATTCTGCTGACATGGACCCAGTATGACCCTCATCCTGACCCTCATGGCTGCTCTGTGAAACCTGAGGTCTCTGTGTAGCGGTCAGTCTTTATCTGTCGTGTACTTCCTGTTCTCGCCTCCTGCTCCGTGTGATTGGCTGCTGTCGGACTCATTTAAATAACACCTTCTGTGGCTGCACACCCAATCAGCAGTAATTAAACGCTGATGTCTTCATTGGCTGCGGATTGGGTTTCTGGAAGACGCTCCTCTGATCAGTGAACCCGAACCGTCCTGCAGCTTTGGGAAGTGAAACGTTTCACCTGTCGCCGGCCGTCAGCTCCCCGGCGTGAGAGCGTATAATTGACCGGGTGCATCCTCTAATCCCCGCTGGGGGACTCGGCCAAAGCTGCTCTATGCTAATTGTGTCCTTTAATCAGGCGGTTTGAGAGCCAGATGGTGTGAAACAACACCTCTGGTCTGCTGCCTCGGAACGTGAACAATGATCCGGTGGTAGAACAGCGGCGGCGAGCAGGACGTCCTGCAGGTAGAACCAGCCGAGCCGAGGCGGCGCCGCGCTCAGCATTAATCAGCTCAGAGGCTGGTTGTGTTGCTGGTAACACAACGAGGAAACCCGTCAACACACTGGTGGCCTGGAGATGGTCTCCATGTTTGACCCAACTTGACCTCTGACATGT
>NW_007578601.1:322405-328373 GCF_000690725.1 Stegastes partitus
CCGTGCTTCGTCATGACGCTGCCACCGCCGTGCTTCATCATGACGCTGCTACGTGGTTTCTGTTTTCAGGTGTGCTCCAACTATCAGGGTATCACAGGTTTATTTCAAGGAGCTCAAAGTGTGAAACTGTCAGACGTGGATTTTGTCTTGAACACATCACAGCAGATTCATTATGTGACGAGCAGAAAGCTAACACTGCTATTCCTGGACTCCTTTTATTTATTCATCTATTTGTCTGCTTGTTTGTCTAATTAAACGCTGTGAGTCCTGACTGTCCCACTTACACCTCTGCCGCAGCCATCAGGTGAGAGATTTGTTTGTTAGCCTCAGAATTAGGGAGCAATGTGCTGCGGATGCTGTGCGAGGTGGAGACGGCAAACAGCTTGTTTACTCGCTGCTCATGGAAATACGAGAATCAGTGAAGTTACTTCTCTTTCTTTCTTTTTTTCTTTCCTCAGAATAACAGAAACCCAGCAGCTGCCGCGGTCTAATCATGTCTAAGAGGTGGCCTATTTCCTTAGTGCGGGAACAACAATCAGCCCAGACACTGAACTGTGGCTGGGTACAGTGTGTTTTACTGATGACATAATGAATGAATAGCTCCTAATGATTCTGCCCCGCTGCCTCTGAAAAGCAGCGTCGCTAATCAGCCCGTCTGCTGCCACAGGTAGCAGGAACACGGCGCCATCCAAAAATAATTGGATTTCAGGGGGAGAATTTTCATACTGCTGCTGGTTTTCTGTGCCGACGGTGGCGCCGGCTGAACCACGAGCTTCTGGAGAGGAAACATCAGCTCCGTGTGTGGAGTCGGCTTTCATTATCCGAGCATTATCTTATGGGCTTGTTGTGAGGGAATCTTTACAGGTGTCTTTGTCTGATTCGCTGAGACGTTTCATGGTCGGAAAGAAAAGCAGGTTTCTGATACCTCAGTGACGGTCGCCTCCTTTGAGAAGTCTGGGCTTGTTTCCGACACTGCAGCCTAAACGATTCTCGTATCTGTGAATCAGGCTGAAATTATTCTCTTAATTCTCGTCCAGGAAGTCGAGCTCTTTGAACACAGTTGGACGATTGTTAATTAGCCGTTTCAGCTGCGTTTTTCATTCGCGTCACGTCCGTCTGATGAAGACACCAAAGCACTTTTTCTTGGAGGATACCTTCTTCAAGTCGTCGCTCAGAGACGTGATGCGTGAGTGGAGCTGTGAGCGCTGCCAGAACAAACCTGCACTCGGCGCTGCTTCTGCTCAACTCTGGCACATTTTCTGGTAAAAATATCTTCAGTAACACTTTTGAACTAAATGCAACTCGAGCAGAAAGCCACGATCAGCAGCCAGGAGCTTATCTGGTTAATGATGCAAATGTGTAGAATCTGTGCTCAAGATGCCGTGAATTTAAATAAAATAGTTTAACTTCTGTTTTAGTTGAGTTTGTTTTCTCACAACATCCCAAAAACGTCTTGTTTCCAGTCTACCATTTAATTTTGCTGTATATATTTTTCAGTTTTTATTAGTTTATTTGTGTATTTTTGCAGGAACAGTTCGTTAGCTCGCAGCTAATTTGAAGCTGTTACAGAAAAGAGAACAACTGCAGAACGTTAAACACATAAAACGACACAAACTTAAAAGTCTGTCAGTGTGAGAAAATAAATAAAATCAGAAAACACAATAATAACAATAATTGGTATTGATTACCGCTGATTACCTCGAGGCTGCTTTAAATCCTGAGTTTGTGACGTTTGTGGGGATGAATTCCACGTTTTCACTGCTGCAGCTGATCGACCTGAAGATGAGGAATCATTTTATTATTTCATTCTTTGTTTTTAAAGCCATGATCGCACCCACAGCGTTGTTCTGAAGCAGCCTTCATAAACGTCCAGTTAGCTGTGAGCAGACCTGTGCTTCTGCAGATTTACTGACTTTCTGCTTTGACAAAAGCTCGTTTCCCATTAATCCGAACATGCTGGCTTCATGTCTGAACGAGCACGGAGCTCACTTCCCCACAAAGTCCCGACAGCTGCATCGCTTTCAACACAAGTCTGAGCTGCATGTCGTCACATTAGCAGAGAACCAAGTGACATATGTTGTGCCGAGTCATTTGTGGAGGAAGTTTTTCCACGTTTCAGCACTAATGTTGGTGTAAAAACACACCAGAGCAGCAGACACAGGCAGAACTGACATACCCAAAGAATTTACAGGCGAAAGAAAGACTTAAAGGACATTATTTGGTCTAAAATAACTCCAAGTTTGCTCACAGTAGCACCACAAATACATTCAGTGCAACCCAGAGCAGCTAAATGACATTTAACTACTTCTATGCATGTGCTATTTGCACATATTTGGGTTTTCATTCTCTTGTGACGTGCACAAGCTTCTTAGTTGATTCTAAGGTGTTTGAAACCAAAAGTTTGGGAGTTGAACAGCAGATAATTAAAGCCATTTACATCCTGAATACATGCATGAAGTCTGATTAACTTGTTCCATCTGGCTTCACGGACACATATAGCAGGGTTTCATCTGCATAGAAACAAATTTTTATGCAGTTTTGTTCTACTAATATTCCCCAAAAGAAGTATGTACACAGTGAAAAAACATCCGTCCCAACATGGAACCCTGTGGAACCCCATGACTGACTTGTGTACATGAAATAGCATGACTCCATCTGATAAGCAAGACTTCAACTAGCTTAGCGTAGTTCCTTTAATCCCAATGAAATGTTCTTTTTACAACAAACTCATAACGAAAACAGTCGAGTCTTCAACAGCTTTGGTTTACGTTTGATTTTGTTTCATAGATAAACACAGCGGGCTGTCATCTGCACAGAAATGAATCTTCCTGAAGTGTTTCCTTTCACCAGAACACAACAAGATCTCTAATGTGGTAAATGGGGAAACCAACAAAAACTGCACACTCAAAATGGGGTCAGGATCAACGTGGGTCTCCTAAAAGGTGATTCATCCCAACTAACGTCCACTGAATCTATCAAAGGAACAGAACAACCAAAGCAGTGACCCAAAAAACAGCTTATGTGGGATTCATTGTTTTTTTAAGAGGTGGTTTGAAGAAAAAAAACAAACAAACAAGAAACGAAGCAGAACTTGATTCTCAGACACTCAAACTCAGGATTCCCAAAGAAAGCCAGCTGATGGTGCTGAACCTTCAGAGCCAAACTCCAACTGAGAGATCAAGAAGCTCTTTATAGACTCTCCATCCAGGCTGATCACCGACAGCTGAGCTCCGCCCAACAGGTGCAGCAGATCTACCTGATGAGCAGGTGAGCAGGTGAGCTGGCTTTGGTTCAAGAGGAAAAAACAGCTTTCCATGTCAGTCCATAACAAGTGAAGAGTTCATTTGTAAAACCAGATAGCTCCATCTACACAGACCTTCATAAACCCACTTCTCCTGAGACAACAACCAAACTTCAGTTCTCTCTGTTGTTGTCATTTCTGCTGAGTCAGATCCACTCAGCTTCAGTCTGACTGATATCATCTCAAGCAAACAACAAAAAAATGAGCTTCCTAAAAGTCTTCAAAAGTGGAGTTTTTGCAAATTAACTCTTCAAGCGTTTGCTAAAAATATTGTCTCAGAGAAGCTTGTATAAAAGCATCCGTCCCAGCACAGAACCCTGTGGAGCTCCAGGACTAACTCATGCACAAAACAGTTGTTGTTGACACGAGTTTACCTGATAAATCAGACTTCCACCAGCCAAGTGCAGCTCCTTTAATCCCAGTGAAATGGTTAAGATTCTGAACTTTCCAGTACAAAACCCAGCGACCCGTCGGTATCGTCCAGCGCCGGCCGGCCGGCCGTGGAGCTGCTCTGATGATAAACGATGTCACTTGTTGCAAACAGGTGGTTTTTCTGAAGGAAGCCTGTCATTCTGGCGGCGAGCAGCCCTCATCCGTCAGCGTCCTCCAGGGAAACACTCGCACCTACTTGCTGATTCGCTACGAGTCACTCCGGATGAGGACATCATCAGCTCAATCCCCAGTAATAATACACCAAGGGCACATTGGAGGCAGCGCTGGATGCCTCCCATTTATCTCATTTCACTTCATCTGCACAGATTGCACGAGCAAGCAAATTCTCATTTCTTAATAAATTTCTCGTTTAGCGCCGTGATTCAGTACAAGGCCTCTGGCAGGCGCCTTGTTTTTATGACTTGTGTGCTCTCTGGTGCATCTGCCACACAGATTAGTGTTCAGCTGTGCTCCAGAAGGCTTTCTCCATCACAGCCAGGCTCCTAACCCTCATTTGACTCAGTAATGAAAGTCACATCCTCCTTTAGTCACTCTTGTGTCCGGGGCAAGAAAATTTAAAAGAACAAACGGGAGCTGTGGACAAAGCGGATGGGTGGATTTCTGATTTAATTCACCACTGGAGGACATCTTAAATGTGATTTCTATTATTCTACAACAGCACAGAGAGTTTATTTTCCCTGAACAGGCTCCTTTAAAGCTCCTGCAGCAGAACACGAAGCAGAAAAACAGCCGAGTGACCCGCGTTCACCTCGTCAGCCTTGAAGCGCCGAGCCGCCGTTGACTTCTCTCTTTGCAGATGTGGCCTCTGTGGGATGCTTTCTGCCGAACCGAACCGCCTGGAGCCGGTCGGCCGGCTTTATCCCACATCTGCATTTATGAAACAGGACATCGGAGCCTCCGGCGGACAAAGTTCATGCTCCGTCTCGCTGGAACATCGTCTTTTTACTTTTCATCTTTCAGCGGCTGAAGCGTTGAGTGTGACGCGATGCTGCCGGCTTTTCTCTGCAGCATCTCGAGTTAACGAAGGCTTGATGTCGTCAACAGATCTGCACAGATCTGTCCAAAATTGATGCAATCATGCTAACGCTGATTAGCCTGATTGCGTCTCAGTTTGAGAGCTTTTTTATTTAGACTATTGTGAACATGTGTCACCTTCCAGATTCCTGTGTCGACTAAAACTCTCATTTTTCTCATTTTTACAGTATTTCAAATGTTTTTATTCATTTTCATACATATATTGTGGTTATTGAATATTTTGACTTTATCGGGTTTTTGTGATGTCGTTCTATTGAACAGAGATTCTCTTTTTCTATTGGACCCATTCATCGCGGTTCCCTTCAGCCGTCGTTCGCCTTCAGTCTGGATAAATTGCTTTTTAATTATTCACATCACAGCCACCTGTAATGAATGTGTTTGTGTCTTTTCGCCTCCTCTGCTCCCTCAGATGTTTTTTCGTGAGACGAAAGCTCCACAAACGTCTCTGAACTGGAGCTAAATTTATCCTGAGCTGTCATTAAAATGTGCAGACCTGTCATCTCGGTTTCAGACACAGAACCCTTCGTTTTCTCTCCCGATCCGACGGGACACACAATCAGACCCGACTCTGACGACCTCGTCTGGTTTCCCTGGAACGCCGGGTTGGAACTTCGAGTTTCGTCCTCGAGCTTCTTCGCTGGTACATTATTGATGAAGCTGCATCAGTCCGCCTGTCAGTTTCCAGACGGTACCTCCCTCCAGCGATCCAGACTCGAGGACACTTCCTGAAGTGGGAAACCCTCCGAGACGGGCCGCTGGAGACGCCGAGTCAGAACATCGGCTGGTAGAAACAGGAGATGCAGTCCTGAGGACCAGGCTGCAGCAGCAGTACCTTCAGTTTGTTGGTTTGAGGAGCAGAAAAGTTTCTGAAACTGTCGGTAGCCGCCGTCCAAACCAGTGTCCTGGTGCTGCTCTGGTTCCAGTGCTGGTCTGGTTCCAGTGCTGCTCTGGTTCCAGTGCTGCTCTGCTCCCAGTGCTGGTCTGCTCCCAGTGCTGGTCTGCTCCCAGTGCTGCTCTGCTCCCAGTGCTCCTGCAACACTCCTAACGCTCCCTTATTCCATGTAAACACATCAAGCACCATCTGTGGTCGGCCGGATCTCCTAAACTGCTGTTTTTCAACTTGAAATTCATTTTGGGGAAGAAAAGAAGTCAAACCTGGTGAGCAGAGCAGCAGCTGTG
>NW_007578601.1:328960-340896 GCF_000690725.1 Stegastes partitus
ACGTCTCTGGATCAGAACCCACCCGGCTAGCAGAATGCATGCTGTAGACGGTGGATGGGAGGCGATGAAGCAAAACGCCTTTGAGCTTTTTGATGTCACCTGCTGGCGAGGTGGCTGAAGCCACATTAGATGCTCAGCGTCTGTCCAACATGGCGGCTGGTTTCCTGCAAACATCTGAGGTGCAGCTGCCGAATCGTCCTCATCCCACATCGATAACAGTCAGTCTCAGAGTTCTCCAGCAGCTCTGATCTGCATAAAGCAGCCTCGACCTCAACTTTACGTCTCTGGAGACTCGTGGAAACCCAACCGGCGAGCATGCAGCGTCACATGAACAATGAATAGGAGCGATAACAGTATGCAGCCGAGCTAATGAGGAGAAGCTTTCACTGATTCTGATGCGTCTGATGTTTGTTTCTTGCTGCCGCTCGCTTTCATCCTCGACAGCTGAAGGTACATGAAATGTTAAAAGTCTGCGTTTCCCGCTGCGGCGCCGCGGAAACCTTCGTCTTCGTCCAAACACGCATGGACGGCGGCGCACTCATCATCATCATCATCATCAGCGCATTCCTCTTCATCAGCGCCAAGCGGCTGTTTTGAAATCTGTCGATCGTCCTTGAGGCGAAACAGTAAAACCGTAATTACTCACATATTGCATATTCATGGACAGAAGCCGGAGTTAGGGCCTCCCCGCCGAGCCGCCGGCGGCTCTGATCCGTGGAGCTGATGACCGACACACTGAACGGGAACAAAAAAAGAAAATCTATTTGTTTCCCAGACAGCTGCTGTGGTTGATGGATAAATAAAAGGCCGATGAAGCTCTGAGGGGCCGTAAACAGCACTTTAACAGTACAATCAATCTCTAACGCCGCAATCAGCTCTTTAATAAATAACTCTGCAACGAATCGACGCTTTGGAATCCAGAGGGAGGCGCAGGAGGCGAGAGGAGAACAGAGGAGGAGACGGAGGAAGAAACAACGCTGGGATAAAAAACGATGGAGGCAGACGAGGAGAGGGTTAAAGGATAAACAGAGCCGGGACGAGGAGTCATTAGACAAATGTTTTCCGTGAGCAGAAACACCAACAGATATGTTAATGAGCGGCACTTCTCCTTAATGAGTCAGCAGGAGGTGGAGAGCCTCGGGTTGGAGGAGACGAGGAGGGCTGGAGGGAGGAGAGGAGCAGAAAGCATGGAGGCAGGAGGAGACGCTGCAGAAAACACAACATAGCAGAAGAGAAGCCGGCAGCAGGAGGGCAGGAGATGAGTAATGTGTAAAGAAATAAATAAATGATGAAGACAATGAAAACATCTGGAATGAGATCATTTTGCTGATTCACACTGTAAAAATAAAATAACAATAAAAATCTGTCTAATGTGGAAATACAATTATTAATGTGGATTTGTTTACAGTTTGGGTATTTTTATTTATTTAGTTTCACAGTTAAAATGTATTTTAGATATTTGCTGCAATTTAATGAAATAATATAAAATTTCTATTTTAAAATAAAATATTCTTGAAAAATATTTTTAAACCATTTTTTAATCCATAATATAAATAACTTTAATTTCAAATATTGCCAAATATCCCTAAATAATGAAATTTTTATTCATTTAATTGTGTAAAAAAAAAAATTAAAAAAAGGACTTCAAAGCCGTGGACATTATTTTCTGATTGTTTTTTGTTTTATTTATTTTCTATTATTTTTTTTCACTCTTAACATGTAAATAAATGTTAAAAACCTGTTGTTTTACTAGATATTATCTTGTTGTGCTTGTTTTGGGTCACGTTCTGGTTCTGGTCGGTCTTCATGCTCGTTGTGTCACATTCGTTTTACATCATTTTGCGTCACATGAAACCTCCACAGAACAAACCAATCACAGATATTACAGACGACACTCCTGCCACAGTGCGCTGACCAATGATGTCATTCTCCGGTTCAGTTTGGCCCGGTTGGCGGTGTGCTGACCTCTAGCCGGGCTGCACACGGACATGATCTAACTGTCTGTGTTCACCTGCATCCGGCTGACGTGGATCTCTTCTGTCGTGTGCAGCTGGAGGCAAAACACTCGCTGATGTTCTGGAAGCAGCTCGGCCCGCGTTCTGCTCGACCCGCGTCCTGCTCGTCTCACAGCGCGATGCAGGAAGACGGACAGGAAACTGTTGTTTTCCAGCCTCGAGCAGCAGAACACGTCAGAACCACTGAGCTTCACGGGACGGAGCTCAAACCGGAGTCTGTGCTGCACTTCAGGACTGAGCCAGAACCAGAATCCGGACCTTAACCAGGATCTGGCTTGTTCTGTTGGGCAGTCCAGAACTAACAGCACTGTTAGACAGCTCTGATCCAGAGCAGGCGGATGATGCAGGCGGACGGCGCCGAGGCGGAGGGACGACCTCTGTCTCCTCCACTTCACCCTCCTGCATTAATCAGGCCGGGTTCTGGGGGGTGAGGGTTCAGTCCAGGCCCGCGGAGGCAGCACAAGTGGGCTCTGATTGGAGGGTCAGCGGTTCAGAGCTCCACTGCATCAGGGGAAATCAGCAAACAGTGCTGAAGAGCCCCCGGGCAGGCTGTTTAACCCCGCTCTGACCCGGCAGAACCGCCGGGTCGGACGGTTCCGCGCTACCTTTACCCCCCGGCTGCTACATTACACCTGTCAGGTAGCGATGCTCGTATCCGGGGTGACTCACGGCGAGTCTGTTCAGCTGCTGAGCACCAGAGTTCCTGTCTGGGTCCAAAAGAAGTTCTGTGGAGTAGTTCTGCCGGGCTTTCAGGCCTCTCACACAGAGTTTGTTGTATTTTTGTCGCTGAGGAGCCGTTTTAAGAGTTCAGTATGTTCAGAAATAAAAGTCCCACAGACATGAGAGGTGAGGTGAGGACGGACACAGAACAGACAGAAAGGTTCTACGTCTCCAGGAGAGGACGGGTTTGTCATTATCGGACCACAGTAAGAAAAAGATTAATTCAGAAAGACAATAACAAAGTGTGTCTATGGATGGATCCATGGTTCTACTAGAACCCAGTCTCTGGTCACATCTCACCACCTGCTGAGGCTCGAACATCAGCAGAACCTGATGGGGTGAAGCTGGACCAGACAAGGTTCTGGTTCTAGATGTTTAGACTAGACACTCGTCCAGAACGACTCTTGGACTCCTGGACCTGAGTCTCCTGGTGCTTCTAACTCCGTCCTTGTTCCCCTCAGAGTCGGTCCAGCTCGTAGCTCCGGCTGGTTTCTGTTCGGTTCGTGATTCTGTACGAGCTGAAGGAAACGAGGTTCGGCCCGATCACCTGTAAACAGCCAACAGGAAGTGGTTCTGTGGAGTCTCGTGACCTTCGTGTTGTGTTTGTGTCTGAAACGAGAGCGGGTTGTGGACAGAACCAGGCAGGAGCAGGAGGTCCGGCAGCGTTCCTCCATCAGAAACATGAAACGTAGATGAAAGAGTTCTGGTTCTGGCTGCGGTCCGCTCCGACGCCGTCTCTGGGTGTTGTGTTGTTGCGTGGCTCGCCGTTGGGCCGAGGACGGCGTGTCTGTGCAGATAAGGCGAGCGGGAGGCGAGGCGGGAGGCGAGCGGGAGGCGAGGCGGGAGGCGGGAGGCGAGGCGAGCAGGAGGCGAGGCGGGAGTCGAGGCGGGAGGCGAGCGGGAGGCGAGCAGGAGGCGATGGGAGGCGAGGCGGCGGACCCAGAGCTCCAACAGGCAGCAGACACAGAACGATTGGCGACGCAGCGTTCTGCGGTTCTGGAGCGGCGCCCTGAATGCTAACACGCGGCTGATGAAATTATGACTCAACTCCAACATCTCTGCGACTTCTATGAAGATAACACAAAGGAGTGACCTGAATTCTTTATGAGGCGTCTCCTCTTTTAGCCTCTTTGGGGAATGTAGGACAGAAAAAACACAACTTTGCTGACTGCGTCCCGCCGTGACGCTGCTGCTGCTGCTTTAAAGGCGCTCTGATGGAAATCTGGCTGCTTTAGCTCGTTAGCGTGTCGGCGCCGCGGCTTCTGCACGCCGAGCGAATGAAACCAGAACACATTCAGACACCCAGAGAGGTGGAAACATGAGGAGGAAAGGCTGCATCTGAAGCCTGGATCCCTGTTTCCTCGTCTGTGGGCTTCGTCCTGTGTGGGTCCGTTTGCTGATCGCACACATCACACGTCCTCAGACAACAACATCACAACCTGCACCTCCATCACCTCGTCTGACTGTGTTCCATGTTTGGATGCAGAATTCTTCACGTTGCTGCGTCAGACGACTGAAACCTCAAAACCTGAGGAGATGAAATGAAAACAAACGTTTCTGTTCTGACGGTTAGCATCCGGCGGCGCGCTAACGTGATGTTGATGTTGGGTTTGTTCTGAATGCTTATTGCAGTTTAATTTTAATTTATTTTACTGGAAAGCACTTTGTACCACTTGTTTTGAAAAGTGCTCTATAAATAAAGTTTATTATTATGGATGGAGGAGGTCACGTCTACGTCACACAGAGTCCTCAGATCACAGAGTTTAAGTCCAGTTCTGGTGACCAGAAACGACAGGAAGCAGAACCACATCCTGGGTTTCAGGTTTCACAGAAATCACAGCTCCGACTTTTATAAAGTTTTGTAGACGAACAAACTGGAGACGAGCGGTGGACGGAGGAAACAAACCGAAGAAACACAGAACAAAAAAAACACAAAGAAGTTTTGCAATTTCAGGTTTTTTCTGTATTAAACACGTTTATTTTAAATTTTTTTTTAACTCTCATGTCCTGTGAACTGACAAACTGACTTCATCCGTCACATTTTTACCATCTTGCAGAAGAACAAGGAGGATTTTTTGTAATAAAACAAAACATGAATCATTTACAGTTTAAACATCAGCTCGTGATGGCTGTAGCTTTATCTCCCTCCTTGTTTTCAGGTGTTTGAACATCAGCACATGTGGACAAAAACCAACAGAAACTGAACACTGAACCTGATAAAGAACGAGACTCCAAGAAGCTTCACTAGTCGTCAGAAAACCTCCACAGAGACCAGCTCAGACCAGGAAGTAGCTGAAGGTTCACAGCAACGTTCCCACAGAGCTGCTCAGTGCTCAGCTTTACACTCTGAACCCAGCATGGACGACGCTGGGTTTTTAGGATCCTCATGACCTCCATCCTGGTCCTCTTCATCCTCCTCATCCTCCTCCTCAGTAATAATGATACTAAAGCTTTACTAGTTTTGCATTAAATTCTCAGATAACAACAGTAATCCTGTTTTAACATTTACTGACATCATCTGGGTCAGAGATCGTCTCCATGCTGGTGTTTTAACAGAAACATGATGGAGGTCATGATGAACGCTGTTGGTTTAGATCAGCTGTGGCCTGAACTGGACTCTGGCTGCTTTGTTCAGGACTGTACGTCTAAAAACACAACATGTGGATAAATCTGATCCTCCTCTGTTTCATTGGACGACCTCCAGCCAATCAGAGCCCAGGATGTTGTTCAGCTCTTTAGTGAAGCTTTGAGGCTCCAGAGGACGACAGCTGGTCTCAGAGGGTGAGAACATCGACAGGTGAGAACAGGTACGTCCTGCTGCACGGCGCCGACTCGCTCTGCAGACGTCTGGTTGGTCTGGAGATAGTTTAACGTGTGATGAGCGGCGGCAGGAACAGAGCGCACGCTGGCGTCCTCACTAAAGTGAATCAGTGATGAATCACGCATGAATCATTCATCAGTCACGGCCTGATTTCACGCGTGATCCGCCGTGAAAACAGCACGCCGTCGATACAGTACAGACACAATAATAATAATAATGATATGAAGCCAGGATTTATTGAGAGCAGCTCCCTGATTTAAAGGCACCACTGACCAGCTGCTGCTGTCATGATGCTTCCAGCACATCTCATGAGTTCTTCTGCATCTCATACGGCGGCTCTGGTCCAACGGTCCTCCGGCTTCTGTTCGACCCAACGTCGGTCCGGCCGGCGGGCGTCGACGTGTGGGAGGTGTTGGTTCTGTCAGAGGGAAGCGTTCCTGCTCACCTTTCAGCCTGAAACAGGAAGCTGCTGCTCTCTGAAGCTCATCAGGCGTCTCATGAAGCCACTCATGGATGTTCTCCAGAAGCCTCGATGGAGAACGTTGAACCTTTTTCATTTTTAGAGCCGATAATGATTCATTGTTGACATTCTGAGTTCATTCTGACCGACGTTACTAAACAATCTCACACTTTTTCCATCTTCACTGCTAAATACTTATTATTGGTTCTTGACATTCTGAGTGATTTTAAATCATGTTTTTATTATTTTAGACCTTTGTAAAGCCAGATATCATTTAATAAACTGTTCTGTGTCCTGACTACATGTCGAGGCTGTGGGCTTCATATCTCTGAGACGTCCACCGTGATGTGTGGACAGTTTGACACGATTCAAGTCCAGAATTACTTTAAAGTTGTTAAAAATGACCTAAAATTCCAACAGAATGTGTAGAAATGTCAAAAAATGACTTGAAAAACATCTTAAATTGGTAAAATGTTTTCCAAAAATGAAATGAATTAGTGTTTTTTGAACCTTGAAAATGAAAAACAAGTTCCTGTCAGTGTCTGTCTGTGGATGGATCCATGGTTCTACCAGAACCCAGTCTCTGGTCACATTTTACCACCTGTTGAGGTTCTAACATCAGCAGAACCTGATGTGGTGAAGCTGGACCAGACAAGGTTCTGGTTTGTTTTGTTTTTGTTGTTGTAATTTTTGGTTGAAACTCATCTAAAACAAGTAAAAAATGCTTAAAATTTGTCCAAATTAACTTGAAACCTGCAGCACATCTCATAACACGTCCAGGATTAGGAATAAATGGTCTAAAATCATTTAAAACCTTTTGTCCAAAATGACCCCAAATGACTTGAAATGTGCCTAAAATGTGTAAAAATCATTTAAAATCATTTAAAACCTTTTTAAAAATGATCCCAAATGACTCCTAATGTGTCCAGAATGACAGTAATGAATGAATGAAACTATAAACTGTGCATCGTTTCCATTTGTGTCCCAGAAAGTTCCTCTGACTGAACTGAGATAAAGACGATAACAAATGATTACTGGCCTTGAAAACAGACCAGCTGCTGACTGGGATCCTGGACAAACATGCGTCTCCGTGGTCGAGCAGATGATTTGCCGTCTGATTGCGATCGCTGACTCTGTGCAGAGAGGAGGAGGAATCCCATCAGCGCCGCCCACATCCATCAGGCGTCCCGCTCACCTGTTCAGCAGCTCATCCGTCAGCTGCCGCCGTCCGGCCACGCCTCCCCGATGCTGCTGTCCTCCGATAGCATCTCAGCCTCCTGCAGAGCCTCCATCCGCCGCCTCCTTATCGCCGGAACAATGTGGCGACACGGTCGCCTTATCGGCAGCACAATGCTCGACAAACACAAGCCGACACAATGCGGCACGTCGGCGGGCGAACTCGTCGCTCAGCGGCGGTGAATCAGGGCCTCACAATGGGGCGTATTGATGGCTGCATCCAGCTCGTTTGTGTGTCGATGCACTTAACCCCTCGGCGGTAAACTGTGAAGCCGGCAGAACCGCAACACAACAGCCCGTCTGATTCTACATTTCCTCCCGCGCAGACGGATCGTGTCCGACGGCAGCGGCGCTTTGTCAAGAAGTGAACACAAAAGGAGAAGAAAAGAGTGAAAGGCGGCCGCTGAACGGTTCGATTTCTGCAACAACGAGCTGCTTTCAGGTGTTTGCTGAGCGTCTGCAGCGGGCTGGAGGTCCGATCCACACACTGCAGGTTCCCCCAACGCTTAAATGTTTAGGAGTCGGTCGCATTAGGAGGGAGTTCATGGGTCACCGTCGTCCTAATGGCGGCCTTCAGCAGCAAACAGGAGGCTGGATGCTGCTGGAGGAGGCCCATGGTCAGGATCCGGTTTCTAACTGAGACCAGGACGCTCTGGACCAGTCCACCATGAGGTGAAATGTGACTAAACTGAAGGATTATTGGAGCTTGAAAGAGGAAAAAAAATGCATCACTTTTAAATCCAGTCTGATGTTGTGTCTCCATAAAGCTCCTGTCAGTGTCTGTCTATGGATGGATCCATGGTTCTACTAGAACCCAGTCTCTGGTCACATCTCACCACCTGTTGAGGTTCTAACATCAGCAGAACCTGGCCAGATGTTTTGATTCCAAACTTGTCCAAATGAGTAAAAATGGTCAAAATCACCAGAAGTTTATCCAGAACTGGTCAGATGGAACCAACATGAGAAGGTGAGGCCTTCAACCCCAAGACCACCAGACCTACCACCAGGCATGGAGGTGGCAGCATCATGCTCTGGTTCTGTTCTGCTGCCAGTGGACCTACAGACATGATGCAGTTTTTGTGTTTAGTTTCCTGTTTCCTCGGCTGTGCTCCGGCGGTTCCAGCAGCCAGCAGATTGTGGGTTTGGGAGGTCAGCTCTGAGGTTTCTTTGGGTCAGTTCAGCTAATGTATTGTGTGGCCACAGCTTTGGTTCAGTTCTGACCTCATTTCAGGGTCCAGAACCTCACTGCTTGTTTTTGTACGTTTATTTCTGTCCTCTTCTGGGTGAAATAAAACCTTTTTTTTCCCAGAATCCACCTGGTTTCCAGCTCAGAGCTTCACTCTGCTGTAGAACATGTTGTCACCACAAACATGCTCTTCACACAGGACTCAGTCAGATGGAAACACCTTATATCTGCTGATGGATCCTGGTGAATCCACCCTCTGGTCCTTCTAACCGACCTCCTGATCATCATACGTATCGATCCTGATCCACTCGTTCCAGGTCTCGTCCAGGAGGCGTCTTCACGTCACCATGGTTACCAATTATAAGCCGATTACCCAGATTGACGACGAGGTCACTTCCTGTCATCAGAAGATGGATTTAATAAGCTTTTGAATGTTAAAATCAAACGTGATGATGAATCCTCTGAAGGTTTCTGGGCGGCTCCTGGACCTTCACTGAGGTTCATGTTTCAGCATAAAGTCCTGCAGCTCTGAGGAACCAGAACCACATGAAGGAGGAGACAGAACTCAGAGACGTCTTCTGTCAGCAGGACTCAGTTAAAACGATGGAGAAAAACAAAATGATTATTTATCTGATAAAATTTGTGCATAACGATTGAAAAAACTTCAAAAATCTCTCCAGTTTTGCCCAAAATGACTCAAAATGTGTCCAAAAGTTTCCCAGACTTACTTTAAACTCAGAATGAGTTCAGAAGTGTCACAACAACAACAGAAATCAGATTATATAGCTGATAAATCATCCAAAATTAATTCAAATTTGTCCAAAAGGACGTGAAAATGGTCCAGAATCCCTTCATGTTTGTCAGAAATGACTCAAAATCCATCAAATGTCACTCAAAGTTTCCCCAACATGACGTGAAACGTGTCCACAAACCTCAACAGTGAGCTCAGAAACGCCTCCTTTGCAGGATGACACAGAAATCTGATGATTTCTCTCATAAAACTGTCCAACAAGACTCCAAATGTTCCAACATTTCAGTTCAAATAACTTTATCTATACCCTCGGTACAGTTCACAGACACGGCTGGAAACTCACCCTAAACCCTTTAAATGTGTTAAACTGACCCGATGCTGGTCCAGAACCACTGAGAAACTTTCCAGACGGACAGGAAACCTCAGAAATGGTCCCATCTTGTTCCTGAACTCTAACCCTGGTTCGTTAGCGGATGACTAACGAGTCTAATCATCTCTGTTTCCTGGTGTGGCTGCAGCTCGTGGATCCACTCCTCAGCCGGCTGCTCCGACACTAATCTCTGCAGCCTGACATCCTCCCTCCTCCCCGCCAGAACCGCCGGCGCTGAAAGGAGGCCGGTCGATACCACTGAAGGCCTCTTTGTCCGCCGTCCGGAGGCCTCGGACCGGAACCGCCGAGGAGCCGAAGCGAGACACAAAGACGAGCTTCCCGCCTCCATCGATTGGTTCTGTCCTTGAGACTTCAGCCGTAATTGATTCATAACGGAGGCTTCATCGCGCCGGTCGCCTCCAGACGCTGCGTGGTCCGTTTGAAACGCTTCTTCAGCTCTGCAGCAGGCTGGAGTGTTCCCGGGCCCTCGTTGACCCACTAACGGCGGCCGTTTGTCTCGTTACCGCGCCGCTCCGAGCTCCTATTAGTGAGTGTTTGTCTTGGGCAGGAATCTGGCCCTGGGTTTCTGTCCACACAGCTCCTGCCAGAGAGACTCGGTTTTAGGCACAAATCCCCCAATTAACCAATTTAGCGCTGGCGGCGTGAGCTGTGCAGCAGCTGTCCCTTCAGCCGCCCGGCCCGGCCCAGGCCAAGCGGCTCCAGGACCGCCAGGCGGCGAGCGGATCAGCCGACACATCTGTAGGAGCGACGCAACGGGCAGCTGTGTTTACCAGGCAGGAGGCTGTCGGCCAGCCAGGAGAAACCACGTTCATGGAGAGTTTCACAACAACAAATGAAGGATGAAGAGGTTTTAATCAAACATGTGAAGCTTAGATTCTCCTCACAGAACCACACGAGTCTAATCATTCTCTGGTTTTATACTTTATGGCTCATAAACGCTGTAAATTTGGCCTTTTTTAAAAAGTAACAGGAATTTTGAAGCAAATTTTTGCAGAAATGATCAAACAAAAGATGAAAAAGCTGCTTATTCCCATAAACAGCTTTGGAGTGAATAAACTCAGCTGTGTGATGTCACCAGAAGGTGGCGCTACAGGCTGCATGGCTGTAATAAGCACAGCAGAAGAAGTCATTTTAGTGAGTTTTTTATTGGACATATAGAATAAAATGATCTTAATGAACCAGTTTTAGGCTAATTTTGGTCTATTTTCATGACAGAACCACAAAAATCTAATGATTTTCTCTGTTTTATAGTTTTTTGCTCATTATTGGTGTAAATTTGGTCATTTTTTTGAAGGCTAACTGCAATTTGATGCAACGTTTTGAAATTTTGCAAAAATGATTAAACTAAAAAGTTGAATTAGCCTTTTGTTTTTTTTTGTTTTTTTCTCCATTAACTGCTTTAGAGTAAATCAAAGTGTTGGTGTGGAGGCACCAGAAGGTGGCGCTGCAGGCTACAAGGCTAAAAAAAAAAAAAAACCAAAACAAAAACTCAAAGAAGAAGAAGAAAATTCACTGAATCAAGAATATTATTCCTTTATTGTTTTTTTTAGTCATGAACCAACTTAGTGTAAAAACTTTAATTTTTAAAATAATGTTCAATAAGTTTCCGTGAGCTTCTTTGTGGTTGTTCTGATCCAGCTTCTAGGGTCAGCTGGATGGAAGTGGTTCTGGTTATTGCTCAGTAAATGAACAGAACGGTGATGACACAGAGGAAGATGGAGGATGTTGGTAAAATCAGGCTAACAGTGTTGAAGCTAGCTAGCAGAAAGCTAACCTCCTTCAGCACCATTAAACCCAACAGCAGCATCCACACCCAACACAAGAAACTAACTCAGAACCCAGAACACAGGACACCAGGAACTTCTTCACCGAGTCAGCAGCTGCTAACAGAACCTACGTTACCACAAACCCAGCAGACCCAAACCCAGAGGCACCAGACTGTTCACACAGAACCCCAGCCAACCCGACTGAGAGGTTCTGGTTGGTTTTATATCCAGGTGTGGTGATTGCTGGGTGGAGGAGGGGTGGTGCTGGTCCAATCAGGTGTGACCGGAGGCGGGAAGAACAAGGCTGAAAGTAGGTCAGGAGCTCCAGGACAATCATCACTGATGTCTGGCAGGTGTGGTTCTGGAGCACCGTCTACAGCTGGGCCTTCACAGGACATCTCCCCATGCAGTGGTCACAAAACGGCACCGCACCACGGGCCAGAACTAAAACACATCTCAGAAACACAACTGTTCCAAAGTATCTGTCTGTTTTTCAGTTTTTCTGTTGGTGAAGTTCTGGCTGCTCACATCTTCTCCTGAAGGCCAAATCTGTGGAAACATTTTCTAAACGTTTACAGAAAAGAGACGGA
>NW_007578601.1:341979-344985 GCF_000690725.1 Stegastes partitus
CCGTGGCCTCCTGAAGCCGAGCTAACAGGGGTGAGCGGCCGCTCCTTGTCGGGTCAAGCTCTGCTCAAGTCTGTTTGTTTTTCTTCCTCAGCAGCTCCGGCTTCAATCTAGCGAGGTTCAACGGGCGGCCCGAGGGCCTCGTGGGGTCCCCCGGGGGAACTTTACGGTCCGGCGTCCAAATGAAGCTGCAGCAGGAGAGAATGAAACCAAGGAGGTGCTTAGAGGACGTGATGTTTTATCAGGATGTGAGTCCATTGTGTTAAATTAGAAAAGTCAGTTTCCTCAAACAAGCTCCATAAAATTATGTTTTTTGTTTTTTTTCACTATTAGACTCTTTGATTTATTTATTTTCCTTATTTATTATATATATATTTTGTGTGTTTTGGTCCGGAGCAGGTGCTAAACACATTTTGTTGAGTGTTTTCTTGTTTGTATTTGAATCTTGATTCTTATTCAACTAAAACACATTTTCAATCATGTTTTGATAGAAACGTGATTTCTGCAGGAATAAGTTTCCAATCAGCGTCTCTTTATTTCACCTTTTTTTTTCTTTTCATCTCTTCTGTGAACCAATCATGTGCTGGATGAAGCTTGTCGCCGTGGTAACCCAGAAGATGGAGGAGAAGCATCAAAAGTTAAGGTGTCATATTTCAACCCAAACGAAGGAGTTTTGGTGCCTGAACTCAGCCAGGCCTCTAACACGTCAACACGTCGGACAAAGTGGGATGTTTTATGAACTGAACTACGAAGTTCTGGTTCCTGCATCGAACAGGAAGTGAAAGCAAACAGGTCTTTAACAGGAGAGCTGCTTTCTGCCTGTAAAGTCACATTTAGTGGCTCAAGTTATGTATTTTTTTTAAAAAGGGAAACTACATCTCCCTAAAAGCTAACCTCAGAGCGCTCTCTAGTTTATCAGAAGCTGACTTAGTGGAGACTGAGAACCGACTGTTGGCATCATCACAGCAATAAAGACGTTCAGAACAGATTCAAATGTAGACGTAAAATATATAGAAGATAAATATATAGAAGATAAAATATATAAGATAAATATGAGTCCCACTGCAGCTGCAAAGGTGTTGGTAGAAAATAAAAATAAACAGGAAACATGCAGAAGATCAGATGTTGCACAGATTCCTCCATCAGACAGATAAAAACTGATTATATTGCACAGATTCTTCTATATGTGCAGCTATTTATATTGTTCTGTACATTTTAAACACACACATTGTTCATAACGGACACGTCTGCATGAGTCAGTTTCTGAATGTGAGCAGAACGTCTGATCCTCGCTGCTGCTTTAACGTCTCCGTAACGCTCACGTCACTGTTTTTACACAAAGCAGATAAAACACACAATAAAAACACTGAAGAGAACAAACAAGCTGCGTTCTGACGACAGGAACGAGCCGGAGACGCTTTTCAGGAAGCGATATGTTTTGTGTTTGTCAGGGAGGTTTTCAGATGAATTCAATCACAGCAGCGTGATTTCCTCCAACAAAGACGCTCCAGCTGCTGATTCATCTTTCTGCTGCTTTCTTCTCCGAGCTGTGTGATGTTTAAATGCATCCGACTGAAAACACACTTAAAGTCATCAACACAACGTGCTGTCAGAGGATCTGGATCCGGCTGACGGGATGTGATCCTATAACCACAGAAACGACAAAGAGGTGAAGACGCAGAGCAGGTGGGATTCAAACAGAGCGTCTCGTCCATCTGCTCCTCCGACGGCAGCACCTGAGCGACCTTTAACAAACCGGGCCGAAGCTCGTCCTGCAGCAAAGCGCAAAGAATGGGAAAAAAGAATCAGACGGTTTGAACAGAATGAGACGGTTTGTGAGCGACGGTCGAGACCTTCTGACCTTCTCTTGAAGGAACACTGGCCTCATGCATCTGATGGTGTTTTGTGTGTTTTGGTTTGTTTGGTCTCTGGTGGTTTAAAACCGAGACAGGCTTTGGCTTTGCTCCTTTTTCTGTTCTGAACAGATTTTCAGGTGGAGGCGAGAGAAGGAGGCCACCAGGACTCCTGTGACTCCTCTGGAGGAGTTCATCTGAAGCTCCTCTTGGTTGCTGCAGATGTTCTTCACTTCCTTTCACATGAGGTGCTGCTGCTTGTTTCTGTTGGCTTGCGTCACATGAAGCGCTGCGTGTCTGAACCGGGCCTGGAGCTGCTGACCTATTCTGCTGAGTTCTGTTCCGTTCCGTCCTGTTTGGAGGCCGAGCAGAGGGATTCCACAGATCTCCGTGGCGGACTGCAGACCTCACATGAACACAGATAATGTGGCGGTCTGGCAGCAGAACACAGACGTTTGAGGATCAGCGTTTGATCCACGCTGACCTTTAGTTCGGCTCCAAGTCGCCGCTAATCCGTCCACATCCTTCAGTGTTCAGCATCCCGTCCTGCATCGCTCCGTACATGCATGTGATTCACTGATCCTGTGTAGCAGAAAGCGTCAGGTATCAGGACCGGACCTGTGCAGGTCGCTGTGTTTGTTTATTCACTCTTGTTGGGAAAGTTTTTTTATTTCTCTCCTTTCTTCAAGTCTTTTCTCATCACAGTGAATCCGTGCAGCTCGTCTGAAGCGGTTTGAAGTGCAGCTAATTCTTTATCCTCTTTGTCCGCCACGAGCCATGTTCCCGTATAATTCTTTAAATGTCACAACAAACATAAGAAAATGTAAATGCGCTCCAGAGCCGATAACCCAGGCTGTGCTGGTTTAGGTTAGATTACAGGCCGGCAGTAAACAGAGCAGAGGGTGAAGCTAGCTGCTCGTCAGCCGCTAAAAACACTCTGAGACGGAGAAGCAGACCTTTGATCATCTACCAGAGAGAGAGAGAGAGAAGAGGAAAAAACTCATTAACAAAAACAGACACAAAAACACCTCCTGACTGGATAAGAAAAGAGTTTTACTTAGTTTTTAAATTTTATTCTATGAACTTTTTCTAATGTGTGAAACTGTCAGACTCCTGGAAGCATTTCAAAGAGTCAGTAAAGCTGGAATTAACCGCC
>NW_007578601.1:345561-351875 GCF_000690725.1 Stegastes partitus
CAGTTTTTGAGGTCGACGTGTTTGTTTTCTCTATAAATTGATGCCAGTTGAATCTAAATCAAATTGACCAGGATTCAATGTTGGAAAGCAGCTTAAGAGGAAAACATCCAAGGGGGGTGAGCACTTTTTATAGGCACTATACTGCTGTTGTCATGGTTCCCTGTTCTCATTCATCCATTCAGGCAGTCCTGCCTTTGTTCTGTTGCAGTCTCTCACCCTGCTGTTCACCTCCCTGTTCACATGTTTCTCATTTCAGCCTCACACTGCTCATCCGTCTTCAGTTTTGCCACATCATCTTACATGCTGTAGTCTTCTAGTTATTCTGTTTTTTTGTCCATTTCTGACACTAGTTAGCAGTTTTGGCTTCCAGCTCTTTGAACCTCTGTCCCTGTAGACCCTCCACCTTCCCTCTGCTTTCCTTAAAATCCCTGTAGAAGTGAAATGTGCTGCAGCTCTGACTGTCTGCGACTCTCTCGTTATCTTGATTGTGCCCTCAGTCCGATGCAGCCTCTGTATGCAGGTTAGTTCGATGTGGTTGGCTGACTTGATTTATTTCCAGCTACAGTCGCTGTCTGTAGCTCGGGCCGGGTTGTTAATGCTGTGGCTCCTCTGTATGGATCCAATCTGGCTCATTCAGTCACTTCACATCTCAGTGCTTTCTGCAGGCATGAACATACATTTTCTCTTATCCAGATACCTTATCTGGCAAAGGATTGCATGTTAAGGAAAGGGGGAACGTCCCAGGGACATGTGAGTGAGAAGCTGAGATATCCTGAACACTGTCGTGCCTGTTAGAGCTGGAAACGGTCAGTAAAGCTGTTTGTCTTCATGGCCTGAACCAAACCTCTGTAACTGCACGGCTTCGTTCGGTGGGAATACCAACTTAAAGCTCAACAGGATTTCAGATAAAACCTCAGCTGAGAATCTGCGTCATCCATAAAGAATCATCAGGAGAAGAGTTAGATAAAGGGAGACGCGTCTAACAGCACAACACGTCTATGAACTCTGAACAGAAGCTCCTCTAGAGCAGGCTAGCTGTGCAGCATCAGTTACCATGGCGATCTATATGTGCAGCATCAGTTACCATGGCGATCTTTATGTGCAGCATCAGTTACCATGGCGATCTTTATGTGCAGCATCAGTTACCATGGCGATCTACCTGCTCAGCATCAGTTACCATGGCGATCTTTATGTGTAGCATCAGTTGCCATGGTGATCTACCTGTGCAGCATCAGTTGCCATGGTGATCTAGTTGAGCAGCATCAGTTACCATGGTGATCTACCTGTGCAGCATCAGTTGCCATGGTGATCTAAAAGCGAGCCCGTTGTGACATTTAAAACATTCGTTGCTAACTCATTAATCGCTCTCCGTCAGTTCAACTCTCACCAGTGTCCAAACACAGCAACGTGCCGGTTTGTTCGTCACGTCGTCCTGGTTACAGAGTCGCTCCGGCAGCAGGTGTTCTATCAATAATGCAGAGAAACAATCCTCTGATTAGCCTGAACGCTGCTACAAAGAACGCTTTGTGCCGCAGAGAGCGGCGTCTTCGCTCTCTCTCTGTTTGTCGTCTGTGCTTCCTGACAGTTTGGGGGAAACGTTGGCCAGCCTTTGCTCTGGTCTCGGGGGATCAGTCTAAGTCCTGGGATCAGCCGTCAGCGCTGCCCGTCACCCTGCTGCCGGCTCTGTCTAATCACTGGAACTCCGCTCACTGAGCGTAGCCGCGGGCGGTTCTGCACAAACGCAGCTCCAACCAGAAGCTGAACGGTGTGTTTGCATGTCAGAGGGCTGCTGTTGATCAGTGCGGCTGCTTTTGAGACCAGTTTGTGTCACATATCATGAAACTTTAACGATCCGGGGTCGGCCGGTGGTGAGGATTATGCTAATCCTCCAGGAAAGTGAAGCGAAGTCGATGTAGCGTCCTCAGAAACGTGTCCGTGGATGTGTCTGCGCTGAGCCCATGTTATCGGGCGCCCAGGTAAACAGATGAGGCTTTTATTGATTCAGGTATTGAATCATCACAGGCCTCATGTCGTGTGCTAATAAACGCGTCTCTGCTCACAGCTGCTGCATCGCAAACACTCAGAAACAAAAACCGCCGCTTCAGAGCTCATCTGCTCTCCGGCTTCACTCCAGTCAAACACTCGGAGGTAAAAATAGAGCTTTAATGTGTGAGCGAGCGTCGGCAACACGCTGCTGAGTGGAGAGCTGGCCGGGACTCGTAGGAAACCTGCAGCCGGGTTTCCTCCCTGTTAGGCTGCTGTCGGCGTCATAAATATTAACTGCTCGCTGGTCCAGAACCAGGAGCCGACAGCCGGACTGAAATCATTAGACAGAAATTCAATTAGAGGAGAAACTGGGTTCGTATGACAGAACTTTATTGTCGTATCGATCAGACACTGAAGCTGGATGTTTCACTGAAGGCCCGTGAAACCAGTCCGGTCCGGTTAGCTGGCTCAGGAACAGCGGCCTGATTACGTCTCAGGATCTCCATCGACAGCGAACCGGAGGATCAATCGGATCCGTCTGAGCTGCAGGAGTTCAGAGAATCTCTCCCAGAAAGTCTGACAGAAACTGGAGCGAGTCGATTTCAGGAGCAGCGTCTGGTTTACAGAAGCTCTCACATCAAACCAACTAAAACCCAGTCAGACCAGTTCACAGGTGACCAGAAGCTTCACATGCAGAGGAACAGGCCCGGCTGCTCAGATGATGAGAACAGTCTGTTGTTCTGGAGCAGGAGAGAAATGAAGCAGCGTCCACACAGTCAGACGTCTAGTCCAATAAGAAACACATCCAGCTCCTCCACAGCCAGACTGAAGCTCCATCACTCTGATGTTCATCATCTCTCTCATTTATTTTACTGCTTCATGTCGCTTCTTGTTTTATTGTAAACCAGACGTGGTGGCGCTCGTCACCGTGGTAACCCAGAAAATGGAGGAGAAACAGGAAGTGAAAGAGTCGCATTCTGACCCAGACTGTTGTTTCTGAACCGGACCACATCGTCTCTGACCTGAACTCCACCCAAGCATCAAACGGGTTGTTGTTGTTGTTGTTGTTGTGAGTTTCCTCCTTCACTAGTCTCCTTCTAGTAGCTCCTTCAGAGGGGTCGTAGGAGTCTTGGTGGCCTCCCTCACTCGTCTCCTTCCTGTACCTCCTTCATTCATCCATATTTCTTTCCAGGAACTTTGTCTTGATGTTTAGGAATATAACTAGAAGTATTTCTAAGTCCTGACATCAGTAGATCATCATCTCACGCTCCATCCTGGTTTATTTACAGTTTCTTTTTCCTCCCATTCAGCAGTTTGCTGTTCATCTCTATATGACAGCGTCGTCGTGTTTCTCTCCCGCCTGTATGTTTATATATAAATAACAGATAAATGAAGGCCGTCTGTCCAGGGACGGCGTGTAGCGGCGACGTCTCTCCATCCTCGCTGCTGCTGCTCTTATCACCTCCTCTTCACGTTAATTGGCTGTTTGAAGCCACAACAACATCGTCCACGACGGGAGCAGCAGCTCCACCAAATGAGCTCCCAGCAGCCGCGCTCGCTTATTATTCTTAATACCTGAATCGATTTTATGGAACAACAAAACAAAAAGAAACTTCATTTAGTGCGATAATTAAAGCGTTTGATTTGCTGCTCCCCGGTGGCGCCGCATTACAGCCGTGTGGTTGTCAGGAGCCGCTGTGATGCTGGAGGAGCGGCGTTTTGTAGGTCACAGTTTAACGAGTTCCACGCGGCGCTGCTGAAGTTTCAGATGCTAAAATTACATATAAATGTAATTGTCATGTGCGTGTGAAGCTCTCTGCAGGTCCACGGCTTCTTCTGACGCTTTAATCTGCTGCTTCACTCAGCAGACGTCTTTAGTTTGTTTGTGTTTATCATCAGGATGGATTTCTGACCAATCAGGCGCCTCGTCTGTCCAACAAATCCACATTATTCATCTCTGCTGCTTTGAAAGAGACTTAAAACAATCAACAAGCTGGTTTTCATCCTGCATTTTAGGACTTTAATGGAAAAATACATTCAAACTCTCTGTTTTATTGTAACGCGGTTAAAATCTAAACTAACAGGAAACTACAGCTTCCTTTTTATTTCTATTTTTCTGTCGTTAGCAGTCGACCCAGACACAGCATGTGGAAGTTAAAGAGTACATTTATTGACAGGAACAAAACAAAACAGCAAACTGGATGAAAAACAAAATCATGTTTTCAAAGAAGAAAAATAAATATTCTCTCAGTTTTTTATTTAATTTCTTAATCCCTTCAAACACAACGAAGATAGAATTAAACTTATCAATTAAAACATGTTGGTAATTGGTTTGGATTTGTTGCTATTTAAAAAATAAACACAATAATAATAATAATAATAAATCCTGAATTAGTTTTATTTTCCTCTTATTTTTTTTAATTACATGAAGTTAAATTAATGTTTTTAGTTTCATTTATATTAAACAAAGTCAGCAGAAGATTTTAACGACAGTTTTATGTAGAAGCCTCATAAATAATTCATCTTTACCTGGAGTTTAATTTGACATTTTCCACGTTTAAAATATAAAAACTGTGAATATTTATTATCATTAAAGACAGAGTTTTGTTTAGAAACACCACAAATATTTATTATTTATGAACAAAACTCACAGTTTAAAGTGTTAAATATAATCATTTACAGGCAGCTGCAGGTTTTTCTTATTACAGCAGCAGAACTTCATGAATACAGTTTAAATGGGAGATCTGGTCACTGTAATAAACATTATTTTCACATTTCATAGCCGATCAGTGTTTAGTTTAAACAGCTGTTTATAACAAACAGTGTGAGATCAGAGGCTAACAGTGAATAAACGGCGCTGCAGACTCACCACGGCTCCACTTCACACTGATGTCCTGCAGCCGGTCCTTCTGCTCCTGGACTGGAGTTCATCTCAACCTGCAGCCACTCGGACCGACTGGATGAGCAGCTGCAGCTCCGTCCGGCTCCTATTTCTTCCTTCATTCGTCTTCGTCAGGAAGCATCAGCGGCTTCGCTAACGGAGAGATGAGCTTCTGAACGCTGGAGGCCTCCGACTTAAAGGTCAGAGACAGAAACCTGAGAAACGAACTCTGAGCTCTTTAAGGATCCTTCTCCACATGTTTCTCATCTCTTTGGTCATTCTGTGTTTAGTTATCGGTAAATATTTCATGTGAGCGACTCTGTGCAGGATTGATCTTCTTTTAAAAACGTTTCCTTTGTGTTCTGAAAACTGGCTGCAGGATTAAACTCAGGAACCAAATCTTGACTTTGTGTTCAGTATAAAGCTCCTACATCTGTGCTTTTATACAGAAACTGTGCATGTGAGCGTCCAGGTGACCCGAGCAGGTGACCCGAGCAGGTGACCTGAGCAGGTGACCTGAGCAGGAGGCTGATGGACGACTGGCAGGAAGTCGGAGGTCGATAACCGTCAGAAAAACTGGAGTGAAGGATTCTCTGGTTATTGGATCGATTCATGTCTCCAGGTGGACTCCTCCTGGTGGACTCCTCCAGGTGGACTCCTCCCGGTGGACTCCTCCAGGTGGACTCCTCCCGGTGGACTCCTCCTGGTGGACTCCTCCCGGTGGACTCCTCCTGGTGACTCCTGGGAATCAGGGATGACGTGTGCCAGAACCAGAACCAGACTGATCCTAAATGATGTGCACAAGCCAGCAGCAGATGTTCCTGCTGCTCCTCCTCACGGGGACGCTGGCTGCAGAGCGTTCAGTGTTCAGAGGAGACGATGGAGCCGCTGTGGCCCGGCCCGCTGGTTTATGGGCCGTTTAGGTGCCGTTTGGAGGTGTTTGGACCAGAGGAGGTGCTGGAGAATTCGCTCGCTGGTCAGTTTTCTCTATGAGTTCCGTCATCTTTAAACCTTCGACACAGTTTGAGGCGTCGCATTAACAAACAGAACATTTCACCAGAAACACGACTTTAGGTCACGTGACGCGATCTGGACAAGAAGTTTCCACATTTCAGCCCCAAAGTTCAACCAACAACAAGCCCAAGAGCTCAAAGGACACCGTTCATGTGATGTGGTCCAGGTTGGTTCTGATTGTCGCTAACGAGCAGCTGGACTTCGGCTCGTTGCTTCCAGCTGTTGAGGAGTTTTTCCTCTGAGGTCATTAAACAGCATCAGTCCAGGAGGAGGTCCAGACCCGTAGACAACACCTCGACATGTTCAGGTCAGCCTGTGGTTCTGTTTTCATTCCCTTTAAGACTCTTTACGGTGATGAAGGACAGCCGGTGGTTCAGACTCAGTCTTCTGTCTGTTGTTTTATCAGAAATCAGTCGGTGTGGTGTCAGATCTA
>NW_007578601.1:353609-358949 GCF_000690725.1 Stegastes partitus
TTTAAACACAATCCGGCAGAAGATGAGAAGCGTGTTCGTTGTGCAGAACGTCTTTCTTGTGGAGACAGAATTGAAAAAAACAAAGTCAGATTCCTGATGAAGACGTCCTGAGCAGTCTCCTTTATTCTGACTGCGGTTCTGTTGATGTGATTTATTCCACTAAAACGTGATCGTGGTAAACGTGCCGCCTCGGCAGCGTCCCTGGAAGCGGCCTCATGCTGTGTCTGAAGCGACTCCATGAGTTTGAGTCGAACCCGTTCAGCGGCGGCCGGATATCGGCGGCGACGCTAACAGACAGGCCTCCTGCCTCAGACGGATGAGAGGCTGGATTGAGTTGAAGCTGATGAAGTGACCCGGCGCTCGTTAGGCGCTCGCCGGCCGGCTGATGGATGCTTTAAGGCGGCGCCGCCCTGATGATGGATGCTGCTGCGCTTCAAGGCGGCGTGTCTCTGAACCACCGACCCGTCAGTCGAATCATTCGATTTAATAAAGAAAGTCCCATTAAAACTAATTAGCAGCACGCGTGTGATTAATGGCGCCGTGATCACGCCGCGCCATTGGCTCGCTCAGCCCAGATATCGATTGGTCGGTCTTCAGCCAATCAGGAGCGTCTGCGGCATCATCTGGAGGAGAAATGAGCCGCTGTGGAGGCTGGAGGCAGAAACATCGCCGTGCCGTCAGAGCCCAGACAGACGGCAGAACCAGGTCCAGCAGAACCAGGTCCGGCAGAACCAGGTCCATCAGAACCAGGTCTGTCAGCATGGCGCCGTCTGAGACCTGATGACAGGAAGCCATGGAACACGCCACAGGAAGCGTCTGACGCAGACTGAAGCGGCAGAAGTTCATCTACAGGTGCTTCTATCAGTTCGTCTTCACAGAAACTCGTCTCATCAATCCTCCGTTTAAACCTGGAATCAGTCAGAAAGGCTTCATTTGTGCTTCGCTTTGTACACGAATAAAAGAAATACGAGCGCTTCACAGAGCAGAGGAATGAAAAGGATAAAGAGCTGCTGGCATTAAACAGGAAGCAGCGGCGGCAGGATCAGAAAAAACAACATAAACCTACGACGACAACAACAACGATGATGAAGATAGAACAGAGTTCAGAGGAAGTCGCAGCTCATAGATACTAAACCAGACGAGCAGGTGAGCTCCACCTGTCTACTGAAGCTCTGGACAGCTTTGAGTCGAACAAACCTTTAAATTTAAACTCTTGAATCAACATTAAATCTACTTCTACTTTTTTTTTTCTTATATATATATTTTTAAAGGTTTAAATGCTAAAACTAATGTAAATAAGTTAAGTAAAAAATTTAAAAAATAAAAAAGTTATTTTTTTTAAACAATTATTTAATAAATGTTCATAATTTTGTTAAGCTAAAAATAATATCTGAAAAAAAAGCTGCACTTCTGTGATTTTATTTTATTTTTTAGGTAACTGATGTTCGTTAGAGTTTAAAACTTATAAATATGTAAAACATTTGTTTTTATTTGTATTTTTATTTATTGTTATTTGAACAAAACAAGATGCACATGAAGACGTAACAAATGGCAAACAGCTGTTTTAACTATTATTTTACATATATTTTCAATATATGTATTAATTTACATGTTGTGAGTAAAAACATACAGAAAATTAATTTAGTAAATGTTTAATTGTTAGTTAATCATTTTAATGACTATTATTTTGTACATCGTTCTAGTTTTGTTAAAACACAAATAATATCTGGAACAGAAATATGTAAATGTACACGCTGAGAAAACAACAACAAAACCAAACTGCACTGAAGTGATTTCATGAGTTTTAATTACATAAACTAACATAATTAACTTCAGAACTCCAGTAAGAAAATAATAAGAACTTGAAAAGTGACCTTCTGTAAACAGTCATTTGGTTTTTGGATCAAATTAAAGCTCCAGAATTTGACAGTTTTGGGTAAAATTTAAGGAAAAAAACCAGTTTGTGGATTTATTCCAGTGGAGATAAATGGACCGACTGGTTCCCTGAGCAGCGCTCTGAGGGTTCGTCCTCTGGTGACCCTGAACGTCTGCTGGCGTCTCGTTCCCTCCATCAGCTGTGAGACCGGAGCTGAGGCAGAACCGCCTCCTGGATCAGAACCATGAATCAGCAGCAGGTGACAACGACACAACAGAAACAAATAACCTGCAGCCGCCGGAGCTCCGGAGACGAGCGAATTACGGAGCAGATAACGGCGTGGGCGTTATTAGATTATCACTTTATGGATGGAGGGAGGCGGAGGCGTGCATCAGACGCTGAGATATCGATTTCCAACCGGCGAGAACAAACAGGCTCTGAAATGATGCTCTGATTAGGCCGGCGGCGTGATTAGTTCATCAATAACACAAAGGAAAAGCATCTCTCTCTATCCTCAGCTCTGCCTCTGTCTGCTGGATTCATCAATAACGACACCGACACGCCGGCAGGCCGCCGTCTGGGAGCACTTCAGTGTCACCGCAGAGCCTAGAGTCCCCACAGGTCTGGTCCTGAGGGGTGAGTTCTGTTAAACCTGAGTTAAACCTGACTTAAACCTGAGTCTGGAGTCCTCACAGGTCTGTCCTGAGGGGTGAGTTCAGTTAAACCTGAGCTTAACCTGAGTCTGGAGTCCCCACAGGTCTGGTCCTGAGGGGTGAGTTCAGTTAAACCTGACTTAAACCTGAGTCAGGAGTCCCCACAGGTCTGGTCCCGAGGGGTGAGTTCAGTTAAACCTGAGCTTAACCTGAGTCTGGTGTCCCCACAGATCTGGTCCTGACAGATGAGTTCAGTTAAACCTGACTTAAACCTGAGTTAAACTTGAGACTGGAGTCCTCATAGGTCTGGTCCTGAGACTTAAACCTGAGTTAAACCCAAGTTAAACCTGAGTTAAATCAGCAAATATTTAAATATTTTCCAGATATTTGTCATTATTTGGAAAAAAAAAAAAAGAAAAGAAGAAAAAAGAAGGAAATTAAGGAATTAATCTTTTTTCTGCTAAATTCATGCACAGTTTTTTTTTTTTCCTTTTTTTTTCTCCACAGATAGCTGAAGCTCAGGCCCAGAGGACACATAAACTCTGGACTAACATCATTTCATATTTTCCTGCTGAGTCGACGCCTGCAGAGGGTTTCTAACGCCAGTCTTTTGCTTCCTTCACGTTTTCTGAACGCTCGTGTTGAACGTGTTGAAAACATCTCAGCCGGAGTCGATGCATGTGATTAGCTTGAACCTTTAGAAACCAATTCAGCTCAGAGCTTCTCCACCCGACCTGGACCCACCGGAGCAGAACCCCTGATGTCCGTCTAAAGGTTCTAATGAAGACTCTACTGCAGCAGCGCTTCTATCACATCAGGTCCACGACACAAACCAGCGTGTCGAGCATCTCAAACACACACCAGCCGACTCTCAGAGTGGAATAAAGAGCAGAGATGATCTCCACGCCGCGGTAACGCCGTTCAGCAGCAGCACGAGTTCCTGTAGGAATTAACCCCATCACAGAGTTTAACACGATGAAGTTTGTCTGAGAAAAGCAGCAAATGTGAGGGTTTGAGGAATGAAACAAGACCTGAAGGATGAAGATCAGGAAGTGAGGAGGTGGAGGAACTCTTCTGGAGTCACCAGATCAGGTTCAGGTTCAGGTTCAGATCAGGTCTTGTAAATAACACGTGTCGATCTGATTCATGTTTATGTGGCTACTGATGACGTCTGCAGGCATCATGAGGAGTTCCTCCATAACGCAGAGTCAAATCTGGAAGTTCTTTCTCCACAGAACCAACATGGAACAAACCCGTCGTGTAGCTTAGATTAGTTCGGACCTTACTGATCCGTCTGGTGGGGCACCTCAGGGACACGGTTCTGGTTTTTTGTCAGAACCAAACTACTTTCTAGACTAAACAAAACAACACAGACTCTGACTGACCTCCAGAATGAGCTCGACAAGTTTAGATATTTAAGTTATTTATTATGTTTACATGCGTTGTGGTTTTTTATTGCACATTTGTAGAGTTACCGTAATTTCCGTACTATGAGCGCACCTGAATATAAGCCCCACCCACTGACTCTAAACAGGAAACCAGGTGTGTACATATACAGGCTGCGCTGGTCTCTAAGCTGCAGGTGTCCACGTTGGAACATGAGATATTTGTTTTTAACCTTTAATTAAATGCGTAGCGGTAACATCCACAGATACGTACCGTAGAGGCTTTTTTCTGAACACTTCCTGTAACACGGCTGGTTAAGGAAATAAAACTCCAGCAGCTACCAGGAAAAGTCACTGATGGCTATCTTCATCTTCCTCCTGCACTAAAACCACTAAAGTCGTCTTCTTCAGTGTCTTCAGGAGCTGAACAGCCTCAGAATCACTTCATCACTTCCTCAGTCTCTCTGTCGTCGTCGCTCTCAGCCTCACTTTGGTCTCCAGGTGAATTCATACAAATCCATAAATTAGTCTCATCGTTGTTTAAGCCGCAGCGTTCAGAGTGTGTGAAAGAAGAAGCAGCTTATAGTCCAGACATTACGGTAATTGTATTTATGTCCACACAGGATGTTGATTCATTAACTGTTAAATGATTTAACAGGTTTTAAATATATGAACTGATGAGGCAGAGAACGTATCATGGATCAGCTGTAGTACCTGGCTGCTCCACCAGGTGGAGCCTCTTACGACGAGGTGAGGGTTTAGCTAGCGACGGTCACCATGACGACGTGGAGGTTAATGAGCTCCTTTAATGTAAACAAGCTGCTTCACTTTTAACAAATCTGAATATTTAGAATAGTTTCTGCAGGAACTCAGCTGGTCGACACAAGTGAAGCAGCTTTTTGTTGTTGTTTATTCGTACATTCGCGGTGACGTTCTGCGATGTTTTATTCTTGATAGTATTTTGCTGTATAGTTGATCTGATTGGAGGTTTTTACAGCTTCACACTGAGTCAGAGATCATCTGATGGACCGGTCCAGCATCACTGGTTCTTCATCAATAACACCAGTTTGGTTTTAATCTCTGAGATGTCGTTACAGATGAACATACTGGACGCTGTGTCATGTCCCGGCCAATCAGAGGCGGTCAAGCAGAACTGGTTGATGACTTGAGCTGGAAGCTGGACCTCCAGAACCTCCAGAACCTCCAGAACCTCCAGAAGCTCCCTGAACTCTGCCTCCCTCTCATTCTGGTCAGCAGGACTCACACCAGATGAGCCGGTCCACCGGGTCGCTGCATTTCCATACTGACAGCGGCGCCATCAGAACCGTAGCATGTCACCACCACGCTGCAGCAACACACACACACACACACACACACACACACACACACACACACACACACACACACACACACACACACACACACT
>NW_007578601.1:359974-363484 GCF_000690725.1 Stegastes partitus
CTCCTCCTCCTCCTCCTCCTCCTCGGGCTGATGTAATCTCCAGACTGAGGAATCCATTGCAGAGGGCTGATAGCTGGAGTTTGAAGCAGAAGTTCAAAGGAAGGCGATCAGCAGTAATGGATGTTTCCACAGCAGGATGTTATCGGTGCTCTTATTAGATTAGCAGCTTTTATGAGACTCCTGAGCAACTTTTCATAATTTCAGATAAATTAAATTGGATGGCAGCAGGTCGGCCCTTCAGCCGGATCTGTTCAGTTTGTCAGAGAGGAAACCAGTGGAGTTCAGCTTTTACTGGTTTCTGCTGCAGAACATTAACGTGTTGCTGCTCCGGGTCTGCAGGAGCATTTTTCATTTTATTTCATGACCTCTGTCTCAGTTTTTGTGTCTCGACGACGACTTAAAACTCTTTAAAATGTCTGAATTTATCCAGAATGACTTCAAATCTGCCCTAAATCATTCAAACTGTGTCTAAAATGACTTGAACTTTGTAATAATTTATTAAAAATTGTCCAAAATTACTCAAAATGTGACTTTATTACTTTAAACTGGTGCAAAATGAAAAGGGTAAAATGATCAAACCAGGCTGGTGCTGATCCATAAAGGTCCAGTCTCTGGACCAGTTTTTAGACATTTTTTTTGCATTATTTCCAAAATGAGTAAAAATTTGTGCAATATGAGGGGAAATGCAGAAAATGCCCAAAAAGAACAATTATTGACCTTTTAAAATGGAAAAAATGCAAAACTTTGGTGGAGTTTGATGTTTAAATTTGTCCAGAACTGCTCAAAACTTTTCACAATTACTCAAAATCTGTCTTTTCTGAGGACAAACTTGTCAAATATTATTTAAAAAACTGTCAAAAATGACTCAGAATGAGTCCAACATGACTCAGAACTGGTCCAGAATCAGCACAGAATCACTGAAAATCAATAATTATTGGTGGAAATGGAAAAAAAAAAAGATTCTGGTGCTGATCCATAAAGTTCCTGTCAGTGTCTGTCTATGGATGGATCCATGGTTCTACTAGAACCCAGTCTCTGGTCTGTGGTCTGGTCTGACCCAAACCCACCAGCTGCTGAGCTCTAACATCAGTAGAACCTGATGAGGTGAACTAACAACACAGAAGGTATCTGTAGGAGCTTCCTCTGATGACAGCTTCAGGAGTCTCCTGAACCTTCTGGTCTGATTGGACCAGCGCCGGTGCTGCAGGAACGTCGTCTCCACGTCGTGCTCACGTCTGTTTCCAGCCCGATGACAAACCTGGGAGTCACTTCACCGTCGACGCTGAACATCAGTCTGCCGCCGCACTTCCTGAAACGAACACGGGTCGGTGATGAATGAAGCTAACGGGACCCAAAGGCAGCCGAGCAGAACCTGCACTTCCTCTGGTTCTGCTCCTGACGTCTGTTTTTAATGCATCAGCTTCATCATGGGAGTCATCTTATGCAGGAAGGTGACGTTCCGCGTGTTCTTCACCAGGAGAACACGAGTTCTTGAGCTTCTGAGGGCGTTTTTATGCCCAAACGGACCTGAAGTGAGTCGGTTCTGTGACGGGAACAGGTCAGAACCGCACATTAGCTGGTTTGGACTGAGATTAACCCGACAGACATGAAGGTGGAATACGCTGGATTCATCACTTCCTCACACCTGCTAAACGTGTCTGATTGGTCCATGTGCTGCTGTCCAGCCGGATCCTCATTGGTCAGATCATGTCAGGTGTTTCTGGTGATCACGTGATCTTGAGGATGTTGTTCTGTTAGTTTCTCTTTGACACCTGGTAGTGCTGGTTTGAAGCCATGTGCAGCTAAAGTTCGTCTTCACTCTGTTTATTTTCTGTCTGAGCTCAGATCTTCTTTAAATGCAACTCGAACCAGTTTCCAAAAATCAAACATCTTCTTCATTTTTGCATCTTCAGCTCCTCAAATAAAAGATAAAAACGTCTTTTTGTTTCTGCAGCCAACAGGAGAGTTTAGAAGAAAAGCAGATTCTTGAAGAAGTGCTCGTTGTGCAGCTCACATGTTTGATGCAGTTTATGTGTTTTATTCTCTGAAGTCACATCATGTTGAGATATGCATCATAGTTTCTCCTGTAATGTTGACTTAAATCGATGTGCAGCTAAAAGTTCGTCTTCATTTACTTTATTTTCTGTCTGAGCTCAGCTTGACATCTGTTTCTGACTGAAGCTTGAACCAGTTCTTCACTTTGTGGCCCTTCAGCGCTCAGATGGACGATAGAAGAGCTTCTGTCAGAGCAGCGAGCAGCAGAATGAGGTTCTGGATCAGCTCCACGCTGACGTGTGATCTTCATGTGAGCAGCTTTAAGCGCCGCGCTGATCCGCTGGTCGGCCGACAGCCTCACAATAGACGAGTGGGATGAAATTAGGTTCGCCGGAGTCGCGGTCGGGAGTAAAACTGTCAGAGACACAAAGGCTGCGCGACGTTCCCTCGTTCAGCCACATAAAAGAAAAGCGACGAGAAGAAGAAGAAGAAGAAACGGATCCTGTGAGAAGCAATTAGAGACGTGAAGGAGGCGTGGTGGCGGTTCAGGAGCTGAAGCTTCAGCTGAGCTCAGCTCGAAAGAGACGAAACATCTCAGAGGTTCCTCCTTCTGCTAGATCTTCTGTTTCTGCCTCCTCACAGCCTAAAGCCGACCCAGTGCACCGACCAGGAACAAATCAGCTGTTAATCAGTCAAACGTTCAGAAACTCTGTCAGCAGAGAATCAAACAGAACCAGCTGGAGGTCACACAGAGGCCCAGAGAGGAGAGAAGAAAGAGCCGAGCGCCGCTGGAGAGGTCAGGAAATACCGAGCCGACAGGTGTGTGGGCCGCCGACCAATCAGGTGGTGGCAGGCGACCAATCAGGTGGTGGCAGGTGACCAATCAGGTGGTGGAAGGTGACACAGGAAACACACCAGGTGGAGAACATCAGGATCTGAGATGACAGGATGGATGTAAAAGGAAGTTATTAGCTGCTGTATTTAAACCAGGTTTTAACTTCGACTTGAAGCCAATAATTAATCAAATAAATGTAAATGTGTGAACAGTGACAGAGTTAGCAGAGGAGGAGGAGAGGAGGAGCAGAGGAGGAGAAAGAGGAGGAGCAGAGGAGGAGAAAGAGGAGGAGCAGAGGAGGAGGAGAGGAGAGGAGGAGGAGAGGAGGAGCAGAGGAAGAGAAAGAGAAAGAGGAGGAGGAGAGGAGGAGCAGAGGAGGAGAAAGAGAAAGAGGAGAGGAGAGGAGAGGAGGAGGAGAGGAAGGAGGATTAATTTTGTGGTTCGACTTCACAAAGAGGAACAAACAGAGAAGGAGTCTTTAGAAGCAGTTTAGAGACGTGATGCTTGTTTCCATCATAATCAATCAGAACTTATTCAGACTGATGAAGCTGTTTGAGTTCCTCATGAAGCTCGTTACAGATCAATAATTAAAACACCTGAACAGACTTTCTGGTTTTCTCCATTTACATTAAATCAAATCAGAAACACACAAACTGCATCATCGCTGCCACGCTTTGGAT
>NW_007578602.1:0-36140 GCF_000690725.1 Stegastes partitus
CCACACCCCGCCGTGCGCGAAGGCTGACAAGCGTAGGGCGAGGACCCATCCATCGCCGCTTGCGGCTTTATTTACATATATATTGCTTGCGTGCGAGCATGCGTCCTCATCTGCGCGCACATCTCAATTTTGTGCATGTGCAGACAACTGTGGTGCTGATTGTGTGTACACAAAATATAAAACCTTCATGAGAGAGGAGTTCTGTTCCAAAGAAAGGAAGTCATTGCTTTCAGTGTGCTATGAGGGTTGATAATGTTACTACATGCACCATTTCAGATGCCACATCAGCCCTCAATAACTCGTGTTGGATGCTCTCGTTAGACTCCGGGTGGTTAGCCTCAGCCTGTGGCCGCTGCTCTTCGTTGATGCATTTGGGTCCGGCTACATTTCAGAGATTATTCCCCATCCATCGTTACATTATTCAGAACTTTTTTTAGATGCAAATCACGTCATGGAAGCAGTGTGTGACTGGCGACGGCACTCAAAGTCACACACCAGTCATTCTGCAGATTCTTCACGAGGGCTCGTTCATTATCAGACCACTTGTGTTCATGGCACCTCAGCAAACCCCGAGGAAAAGGAAAGTACTGGCACAGCAGTTTATACCTGCACATGTCGACGTGTTGTTGTCGCCTCCGGGCAAAGAAACCGCTGCAGTTTTGACACTTGTGCAGATATCAAGTGTCAAAATAATCTGAACGCTGTTTGTCACAGTCGGGCGACATGCGGCTCTATTTCAGCATCCACAGACCGTTAACCTGTCTGCTGTGTCTGACGTACGGGTAGCTGTGGACTGTGGGGTCTTGAATATATCTGTTTTATTGTGGCTGTTCTAATTAGGAGCAGATGGAGGGTTGTGACGCCTGACAGAATGACGTCAGCACCTGAAGAAGCTTTTACATGTGTCCTGCTGATGTCAGCTGACGTGGATGCTGCGTCACTGTTTAATAGTAGAGTTTTAATTAAAGAACTGTTGATTGAAGAGTGTCTGATCAGTTCAGCTACAACTTTTTGTGCGAGTGTGTTGATGTAATTCATACTTATCCAGACTTTTTTTGTTTCATCATTACTTCAGCGAGATGGCGGTTCGGTGGCAGGATGCTCTCAGTCTTCGCTCTTATTGGTTGATTGTCTCTTTTATTGTGGAAATTAAGGAAACTTTATGAGGCAGAGCATCAGATCCGCTGAACAAATCTGAGGTCTGGCATCTGGCTAATGCTCTTCTGCTGATATTAACTGTACATGAAGGGAAAGCAGTTATTTTCCTTTCCTGTAGATGGAGCACATTGGCTTATGTACATGTTACTCTGTTCTGGAGTTCATCTCCTGTCTATAAGCGGTGAGCGTGGACCTCCTACGTGCGCCGTGCGTCTTTATTGACTGATAAATCTACAGGTTTTTGTGGAGCAGTCGGTGACAGTCGTGTAATTGCTTGACAGGACTTAGAAGGCTCTTTTTATAGCCGACACTTGCTGCGAGCTGGTGTTACGTTTAATGTGAGGCTGCTTTGAAGAAGTGTTTAAACACTGAAGTGACTGTACAGCTAGATTGTCCACACAGTGTATGTTTAAAAAAAAAAAACCAGACCTCTCCGGGAACAGGAGTGCAGCAGGAGTACGGCACGGCACAGCGCTCCGAGCTGGGGTTCTCATGTGTACAATTAAAGTAGAGGTTCCAGGACCAGTCTGTGTAGTTGTTCCACCCACAACACTTGAACTGAGGAAAAGAGACAGAGATGGGAGAGAAGGTATATATTTAGAAACGTGGTCTTGGTCTGTACAGCACATCCTGCCAGTCTGGGCTTCTCCCATGGGAAACCCCAGGCTCACAACTGTGCCAGTATGTGCAGATGGAAGTGGAATATCACATGAGGGGACCCACGGAGAACAGGAACTGTATGTTATATGTAGCCTCTCATGTGGAAAACCCTCACCGAGGCCAAGAATAAATAAACTCTGTGGTCACCGGTTATGGTTTAGCGGTCAGACATATTCAATAAACCACGAGATGTGATCAATCCGAGGACTTGTGCGACATGGAGTTTTCCAGAGCACCTCTTTCTGGATGTAATCCATCAGGTTCTGCAGATCCAGGTCATCCCTGTAGTGCACAATGGCTTTCTTCACGAACTTCCCCAAAGCGTCTCGCGTCTGAGGGAAGCAAAATGGGGAGAATTTATCCACAGAAAACGAGCTTTAGTAATCCCACATTTTTAAAGGAAATTAAGTCTTTTAAGTTTTAATAACTCCATTAAAACTGCCAGAAGCAAACTATCTACAAATATCTTAATGACTCGGCTTCCAAGGTGCTCAGCGACTTGGTGAAACCTCTCAGGTTTTCCTGCTCGCTTAATTACTCAGGGTGCACTTATGGAGAATTGCAAAGTGCCTTTTTGTGAAACCTCCTTTGGGCAGATGCTGTGGAAATCCTCACAGAGCTTTAAATGGATCATATCTTGGATAATTTCAGATCAGCGTTTCGGAGGAGTTGTCAGGCGTGCATTCATGACTAATGGAGCAACTTTCCTTTAGATTTTATCTGCTTTTATTTCTCCCTAATTGTCATTTGCATGCACAGAATGTATGATTGCATCGAGCTGCACATGTATATTTTATGAAAGGCCATCCGGGAAAAAATGAGTTTTTAGGCTATAAACGATATCTTACACAGTATTAGTCTGTTCCGTGAACATTCGACGCTCATGTATGTGTCAGCATGAAGATAAATAAATAACGCTAATGTGTGTCTGTGGGGCACACGCTGCATCATCTTGTTTGCGTTGTATAAGCATCCTGTGGGACGCATCTAAACAAGGACGGCAGCAGAACCGGAGCTCCTGCTGCAGGCTGCCGCGTACACAGCAAAAATAATAAAGTCATTTATGCCTTTGAAATCAATACATGTGATGCATAACAAAGCCAGAGCCCACATGCAGGTTTAACGCTGTTTCAGCTGCAGAAGATAATTGCCTGGACTTAGCCATTTGTTATGATAATGTGGTAATTTTCATCAGCTCCACTCCAGTTGAATAAACAAAAGTAGAAGAAATACAAACACATTGATTTGACTGAATAATCCGTAATGAGGATTTCAAGCTAAATGAGGCTGATTCTGACAGTAAAATTATTTCCTTCTTCATTTAGTTAAACTCTTCATCATAATATTTTCTCTTCCAGGTTATTAATGAGGCCTGTAGCATTGTTACTACTGAGTTTGAGTCTTTTAAGATTCTGAAAACAGGGGCCACGGTTACACAGACAAGAGTTCAGATGTAATGTATGCTAATAGGAGCAGCGTATGCTAATAAGCCGCTGAACTTTAAAATTTCATTAAGCGGGAAATGAACTTGTGTGAGCGCTTTGCTGAAGGCTTGTGAATTGTTCGTCTTACAGTGTTGGAACAGGTTAGGTTGATAAATACTGCGAGCTTTATCAAAATAGCCCCAAAATTTTTTATCCTGAAGTAGTTTTAGTAAATTGCGTTTTGGGTTTTTGCGGCGCTCCCCTCGCCCTCACCCCGCGCCCTCCCACTGCTTCCATGTCTCCACGTGGCACAGTTTGCTTGTGGGCTTTGGAGCCCACTGTCACACTGTGTCATTAGCGGCAAAGTCTCCTTCAAGGGATCTGTTGAAATGGAACATTTGGTTCCACTTTGAAGTGCCGAAGCATTTGAATCATTTAGCGAGGAAGGATGCTGAGAGGGTTGTTAAACTGCTCTGTTTAGCAGCAGGCGGCCCGAGCGCTGACAGAGAACACAAGGGAGACGAGAGCAGAGGTATCATCAGGCACCGAGCACCTTGCCACCACGCACTGATGTCAGTGGATGTTACCACTGCTGGCTGTTGTGTTGTTATCCTCGGCGGAGCCCTAATGGGATGCTACTGACGGAGATAAGTGGATGCAAGAAGGGAGATCCCTCCCACGGACCCGTCCCTGCAGCCTCCTAATCAATCATCATATATATATGGGGCTGAGGCGGAGACGCGTATACGTACGGTATACATCACACAACACATTACCTGTTCTCATTCACACACAGGCCTGGTTTATTGTGTGCGATTCCAACCCAGGGATTAGGACTCAAATCCACATTGAAATGATTTGAATAGAATACAAATTGATTCCTGTTCTTCAATGAATGACCTAAATTAGATTTTTTCCTCTTGTTAAATACTGGCCTTTGAAGCCTAAAATTGATTCAGATGAAGCACTTGGCGAATGAAATGTTGGTCTTTGATTGACTCAGTCGGCTCCTATCAGTCAGACAGCGGCTCACAGGCAGACGTGGTACAAACTTTAAAAACGTAACGCTGGTTTATTACAACTCTGATTTTTTTACTTTCAATCGTAGACAGAGTTATTCCACACTCAGGATGTAGATCAAACTCAGACTGTTTAGCACAAGCAGCAACTTCTGGCTCTGAATGATTAAACCAAAACCTGCCGTCCCTCAAATGGCCACTAGAGGCTGACTCCAAAAAACGAGTCAATCCCTAAAACTTTACAGCAGAAAAACCGTGTATGGCCCGGTACAAGACATAGTTTAGGTCTCTATAGCTGGTGTCCTCGTTCACGACAGCTGCTGGGTGAACTTTCATATCGCTCACCTGTTTAGATTCTATAAAGGTTTAAAGCTGTGCATTAATTAGTGGTGAGGCTGCTTTAAGTGACGGATTGGTACTGTCACTGGACAGTCCATGAGCCACAGAGTGTGGCTCATCTCCACGTTTTTGCTGGGAATTAGGTAGCATCAGGGACTGCCAAGATGGTGACGGCCAGAGGAACCACACCGAAGTTTAAATCAGTTGTCTGGGAAATGTATGGGTGACGTCACAGAGAGAGTTCATCCATCTTTATGTGCAGTCAGTGGTTTAGCCAGATTGTTCATCCATCCATCATCTCTACACCTTAACCCTCACCAGGGTCACGGGGCTGGAGCTTATCCCAGCTGACTCAGGGTGAAGGCAGGTTCACCTGGACAGGTAACCAGTCTATCACAGGGCTACACTTAGAGACAGACAACCAAGCACACTCACATTCACACCTACGGACAATTTACAATCACCAATTAACCTCAGCATGTTTCTGGACTGTGGGAGGAAGAACCCACGCTGCACGGGGAGAACATGGAGACAGAAAGATCCTGGGTGTCTTCACCGGGACGTGAACCAACGGTGTTAACCACTGAGACACCTGCAGCCCTTATGCTTTAGCCAGACTGTCTAATTTTAAAATTAGGCCAGAAAACAAATCTCAGCTAAATGAATGTTGTTTTTCAGTATAACCAACCAAACACATGCATCTATCTAATGAATAAACATAGATGTTACCTCCAGAGCTCTGCCAGAAACTAAAACCCTGACTGATGGTGCTTCTTGCGCTGTTGAACCTTCGTTTTAAGACGTTGCTGCGTCCCCACATCTCAACAATTCACTCTGTGACGACACCAAAGGAACTAAAAATCCTCAAGTTGTAATAAACCAAAATATTTTTTTTTTTCCTCAAAGTTAAGACGATATAAATCAGTGTGAGCAAAGAGAACAGGGAAGGTCTTCTGTATCTTCTGTCAGTCTACAAAACACGCCTGAGAGACATTTTAGGAGAGTTTATATCATAGATAGTGACACAAAAACTGATTTTCAGCGTATATGTCTTTCTGTTTGTTTTCTATGTATGCTGGGCGCCACAGACACTGACAAGATATTTCCCCTGTGGGCTCACTGGGCCCATCTGTGGGTTTAGATGGCTGCCTTATTAAGTGGTGTGCACTGTAGTTTACAAATGGACAGAATGTCCAAAAGCTAGGAAAGAACACACTGAATCAATGGCTCTGGTGGTCGATAGCGGTGTCACCGTGGAAAAGGACTGGAGACCAAATGTGACCTTTAAGTGGCCTCGTATTATAGAATAACTCAGCCAGTGTGAGGAAGCGTCTGGAGGGAGGCAGGTACCTGATCGGAGTAAAAGAAACCCAGAATGGCTATGGCCAGCTGGGTGAGGAAGACCAGTGTCAGGCTGAAGGAGAACTGGGAGAGGAAACACAGAAGACATTAAGATGCAGCCCGACGGAGAATCACAACTGACAGATTTGCTGTTTACACACGAGATGTAAGACTTGGCTTTGGATTAAAAGTAATTTGAGCTGCCGTGTCGGAAAGCAAAACACAGTGCCAGTATTAGTAATGTGTCTGTTGGGTCTATTACTGTCTTGAGGAGGCGAATGTTCTCTCTGAGGGCTCCGATACAGCCACAAAAAGTGATGAAGAACATGACCACCCCCACCACAATTAGGATGACAGCCGGGTCGATCAGGAACGTGTCCCGCACCGTGTCTGACAGAAAGACAGGAAAACAGCCTCTGTTTAGATAGCTGCCGGCCTACATCCCATGTTTCTACCCTAATTTCTAATCTTTACTTGAATCAATGCTGTGTTTTCCTGTTTTGGGGGTTATTCCCGTCCCTACACTAGCTGCCTTTATTCTCCCATATCATCAATGATCTATGAGGGATTACGCTCAATAATCAGTGGGATGAGCCTGGATTAATCTTTTTTGTTGAGTATAAATCACAAACTAAATGTGGAAATAATGACACGGGGTAAACTAAGGATAGAGCTGAAACCCACTAAACGTGACATACTATTTTTTTTTTCCTTTAAACATCTCTTGCAGCTAAACGAGGCCACCACCTCACACACTGTATACAGGAGCAGTTTATCGCAGTTATTTTATTCACTGTGAACACAAAGCTGGAGATAAATGGACGCAGCATATCAGATCTATCATTTCATGGAGTTTTAAGGCCGTATAATGGAGAGTTGCTGTGGAGTTAGAGGAATACGTTCCTGTACCTGTAGCTTTCTGGACTTTAGCGTAAACCCCGATGGCAACAATCAGCAAGGAGAACACCTGTAGGAAAGGAGAGAGGTTACTTCAGGTGGATCAAGACTCGCACACATAACTGGTTTTTCTGTTACGGCTGATATCGTCGTCCTTCAGATTCTGCTTGAAAAATTGAACAGCCTTCTAGGTTTTTTTTTTTATTTATTAGCCGTAGCAGAATCAATAAAATGCACAGGTTTGTAATCCCTGTTTTGTTTTTTTAATGTGTAAAAACTCCCTGTAAGGAAAGTAAGTTCATTTTGACTCTACTTTGAACAGACGCTATTTGCACCGTCAGCCGGGACAGCTGTACTTAGATTAGCCGCGACAAGCCTGCTCAGGTGCTGAGCCTGCACAGCGTCTGTAACCGCGGCAACCGCGGCAACCGCATCCGTTTATGTGTTTATGATTAACGGGCAGATGGATATCAGCAAGAAAGAAAGAAAAGAAAAAGATAAAACATATGGATCTCAGCTTTAATCATCAGAATTTGGAAGATCAAACAAAAGAAAACAGGAGCTGCAGAAGGAACTTTCACCGTCATTCACGTCGTCCGTGTGGAGACGAACTCGACCTTGGTGGAAGAATCGTGATTATTTTCCACTCAGGCTTCACTGAGTCGAGTTTTAATTGTGTGTGTGTGCAGGATGTAAGGGCGTAAATGTGCTGAGGATGAGAGTTCACCGCCACCACAATCCACGTAATAAAACAGCGAAGTGGGTGGAAAACAGGTGGAATTAGTGCTTCCTGTTGATTGCATTGTCAACACTAATTTCCCTCCTTTGTTCGATTGTTTTTCTCACCTTGAATAACAATCCGTACGGCTTGGCTCTCATTCCCAGCCTCCGGATTCACAGACAGTCTCATGATTACTAATGTGTGTGTAAAGAAAAATGCCTTTTCTCTGTTTGTTTCTGTGTGAATTGGATCTTTGGAGGTCATGAGGAGCGACGGTTCACGGCATAATTCACTATGAAGGAGGTGTCGTTTTTATTTTGCTGGCCTTTAGGTGCAGCCTGTATGTTTGGAGAAGTAAATCGTGGCTTTGAAATGCTACGTTTACCTATTTTTGAATCAATTCTCTACCTTTGACAAGACAATAGCTGCCAAAACACAAGGCGTGGACGGTGCACAATTTCTCTGAAACTACTGTTTTCAAGATTTTTGCAGCAGGGTTTTTCTGGGCCGCTGTGTGTTGTGTGGGAGGACCTGCAGCGCGTACGTCCGTTTTCCACCGCGCGCGCTTATGCGAAAACCCGGGTGGCTGCTGCACGCATTGGAAACAGGAGACACACTCACACAGTGAATGTATTCCAGCTCTGTTTTCAGGCTTTTCAAAGGGATGAATCAGGCTTCTCTCCGGGGATTGTGTGTGGAGGTGAAAGCCAGCTGAACTGAGCCGTGGGGACGTGGGGACAAAGGCCTGATGGATTAGGGCTGCAGTGTTCACTTCTGAGCCCGTGTCTGATAAACAAAGTCAACACAGGCCGGGGTGTGTGTGGCTGCTTGGAGCTGCAGTTATTGCTGATTGGCTCTAAACGCAGTGCGAGCGCGGTGCAGTGTTTGCCCCCATGCTGTTTTTGTGTAGGATTGGATGAACAGGGATATAATGGAGGTGTAGGGACTCGGCAGAGTTACAGTTGTGATCCGTACGCTCAAGCGGTAATGTGGAGAGAGTTTTAATGGTGTGCGTTTGTGTGTGAGCGACTGCTGATGGAGGACTAAAGCCTGACGGACGGTTTAATGGCTGCATCAGTGTCTCCTCTGCCTTTATATCTCTTTCTCTAACGGTCCCAGTTGCCTCCCGGTCTCTTAGTTACACTAACAACCACGACAGCGGCGCTCGTATAATTTAATAATACCCCTGATGAAACAAATAACATTGATTACGTCGTAACCGCAGCGCGTGCCGAGGCCCGGGATGCATCAGAACACGGGCCGGTTCCTGTGGTCAGCGTGTTGAATGGATGACTTTCACAGGGTCCAGACTGTGATGACAGTCGGAGCGCCCCCCCAGTCCAGGTCCCAGCCGAACCTTAAGCCGTGTGCGTAACTTTTAGTGACAAGAATCCGTCATGTTTGTGACCTAAAGTAATGGATAATTCTACCAGTAGAAGCCGGGCTAGGCAGTATTTTTTGGGCTTTGCTTGGCAGAAATCCCACACCGACCTTTCCTCATATTGTAATTCAAGTGGCCTGACAGCAGACTAGACTTCTGCACATCCTGGTTCCATTTTCAGGTTTTAGAAAATCTCGCCCTGTGGCAGGAGATTTTTCCATGGCGCAGTGGTTCAGTTGGGGGATATTCACTCTGCAGAGCACGGTGTGAATACCACGTGAAGCCACAAATTGATGTTGACTCTTACCTGAGCTACCTCGGCGAGTTTAAATCGCTCATCTGTCGGGAAGGAATCAGAACAGAGGAGGAAGAAGGAAAAGCTGCAGGAGGACGGCTGTGGGGTTTTTTCTCCCCCAAGTCAAAATGTCTCCCTACATCAGACTTCCAGACATACATTTCCATCCATTAAAGCTACAGGAGGCAGTGCTTCCTTCTCTTCTTTCAGACCTAAGCTGCTTCCAAAAGATCTGTGATTATCTGAAACATCCCATCATGGACTAGATCTTCTTTAAAAACAAACAACAAGCCAGTAGAACCAGCACCAGTCTAGTTTCCTCTCAGACTACTGGAATCACTTTCTGTTATCATTTTTGGGATTTTTGCCCAACGATGCGAAACAAAAGACTCCTACCTCGGCTTTATCTTTAGCTTTTGTTAAAAACCATTTATTCAACACTGTTCATTGTGTTTGGCAGCATTTCAGCTGTTTATCCTTTTAAACTATTCAACTATTTGACTGTTTATGCAAAAGAGCTGCCAAGTGGGAGAAGCTATTCCAGGCAGCGGGTGCTCCTGTTTCTTTAAATGATGCTTAGATTGGCGTTAAACTCTCGTACTTTGACTATAACGCCGTGTGATTAACACCTGTAAGATATTAGGATATATTAAAGACCCCCTCTAGTGAAAATCTAGTTTTTAACCTTGTTAACGCGTCCATATGGTGTTTTAAATATAAATAAGCAGCTGAGCATTGAGATAGAGGGAAATGAGTTTTTATGGGTTTAATTAGTGACCAGAGACGTACTTTAAGGTCTTATATTTACCTTCACATAAGGTTTGCAGCTTTGACTTGTTGTGTGGCCTCATTGGCACGTCTTCCACCGTCTCACCCTGGTTTTAAAAATGTATATTTGCCTGGAACGTCTCCTCATTATAGCAAAAGCTCACGACGGAGCTGATTAATGTGTGTAGAATGAGCTCCAACAGCCGGGCCTGGGTCACAGCGAGTGAACTCATAATGAGAGATAAACACAGGTTATATTAAAAGACAATGAGGCCAGGCCGGGTCATTATATTCTCAGGCAAATTAATATTTAATCCTCTGAATCCAGAATGCTGTTCGGCTCACAGACAGATCTACACTTTCACTGAGGCCTGGTCTGGTTCTGCTTTTTACTGATTGGTTGCACAAAGTTTGAATTTAGTGGCAAAACAGAAGAGTTTTTTAATTTACATGAAAGCGGCACAGAAAAGGAGCGTAATTTATTGGTTTTCGTACAAAGCAGCGTTTATGACATCGTACAAAGCAGTGTTTTACGACAACTTACCGGGGCGCCGTAAAAAAGCGGCGTTTTGATCGACCTCACGAGAGCACAATTGAAAAATGTTTTTTTTTTTTTTTTGGGTGTTTGTCGGCATGAAAAGCAGCGTTGTAGTGTAAACTGAGCGAAAACAGAAGCAATTCATAACATTTTATTCTTCTCCCTGCATCCCCTGGTAAGGAATCATTGTTCAATATAACGGGTTTGTTGTGGAATCCACATTTGTGCCGTCACGTTGTGAAACAATGCAGCCGACACCGCATCCAGCAAAAAGGCTTTCAAGTAACATTCAGGTAGAGACTGCCAGCAGGCTGCTGCCAGGTGTTTTATAGTTTACTGTGAGTCAGTGCTCGACTGATTCGATAAGAATGTAGCACTCAACATCGGCCACAGTGATGTATGGGCAATCTGAGAGTCCATATATAACTGTAGTAAACTTAAAATAGATAGCAGCGGGGAGGCTGGGCGCTCCTGCTGTTCGCTGCTCTGGATTGTAGCAGAATTATATTTCTTCATTTATTATTCATAAGCTTTTTCTTTTGTTTCTCTTTCTAGCACATCTGCCTTTTTCAAAATGTACAAGTCCCTGATAGCTGGTGATTTGTATGCTCAGGAACGTTGTGAGTATGCGGCGTCCTGGGACGACGGAGCAGCTGTGATTTCTGTCAGCACTCTACTCACCCAAAACAAGAAGCTGAAGAAGAAGAGAAAGTATCGGATCCAGGGGTTGACGAAGGAGAACGTCTCCGCTCGGTTCAGATTCAGTTTCCTGTCCATTGTTTGATGTTGCTTTTCACAGTCCCACACGTAAAGCTACGGCTGGTTTTGCTCCACACCGACCCCGGTTCCGACCCCACCCTGCAGATACTCGGCCGCCATGCGAGTCTGTGAGGAGGGGGCTGTGTGCAGGCTGTGGGGCACGGGTCTGTGACACCAGCACCGCCTTGCTGGTAGGACCCAGAACTGTCCACGTAGGCTGACAGGTCAGTTTACACAAAAAATATCTCTGGCTGACTGCAGCTGAAAGGCCGACGAGCAGCCGGCGTATTGTCAGCCTGCTGCTAGTTTGTGGATTCACCTCCGTGCACTCTGCGTCTTGTCTTTCCCGGTTATGTCAAAGTTCCTAAATCCTGCATTATATTCCTACAAGCATATTGCCCACATGTTTAATATTTATTGCTTGTGAAAGGCTCGTGTTCAGAGACAGATGCAGCTCTGTACAGAGTAAAGCAGAATGACAGTTGACAAAGGCCGGACCATGACATCTGCTACAGGAAGAACATCTAATGCGGTTACATCAGGCGTTTTGTCGCCGTGTTTCCGCTGCGCTGTGTCCACTTGCGCTTCAGGGGGAATCTGCTGAGTTTCAGTAAAATGATCAAATGAATCATGGAGCAAAAACTCGTCCGGCCACCTATTCTGCTCTGAGGTTTGGATGTAAAACTTTGCTGATAATCGACTGGCAGCAATAAATCACGTGTCAGAGTGACCGGAGGGATCCATCTCAGAATACAGTCCTGAAACACGGCGATAAAGTTAATGTAAATGTATAAAAGATTCACTACTGCTGGATTGAATTTCAATCTCTGGCTCATAATTCAGAAATGTAGCCTGAACTGTCCTTGGCAGTAGAAGCACTGTATGTGAATACTTAATCACAGGGTTGATTTATTTTTTTATCGTTACATCAAGTGTCTCCTGTGGAGTGACAGAAGGACACGAGGTCCCTCAGGTATCGCAGCGCTGCTCCAAAGCAACAGGAAGACTTAATGAGATTGGTCTGTCGTTTTTTTTTAGCTGGGATAAAACTGGGTTTTCAGTCCCCAGCTCCTTCATTTGGAGGAGTTTACCCTCCCTAATTATGCAGCGTTTTGTTTTACCTTTTGCATTGTTAAAGGAATCGTATATTTTTGGATTCCTGCTGAGACTCACATGAAAAGATTGATGCTGCCGTCGTGTCTGAACAATAACCACGAAGCTCCTGCCAGCTCGAGGACATGAAAGGAGGGGAAGTGTAAAAACAATGTGTTGTAATGTGAAGCTAATCCCACTGAAACCATCACTACTGTAGTTTCACAGTTCGGCTTTGGTGAAGATTAATCACAGGAAATTTAACAGGTTAATTTGACTGTAAATACAGATGGAGGAACCCTTAGCACCGTCTCCATTAGGTGCGCTTCAACAACCGTATTGTGTAGAACGCCAGAAAACAAGATTTACTGCTCAGTATGTCAAATGCAGGGTGTCATAAATACCAGGGTTTCTGACTACATCCTTTTGAAGTGCGTAAACCAGCGTGCGTTCCTGGACCCACAATCCTTTGCACAGAGGAAGATATGTAAGCATACATCACTGTGTGAAAAGGCTCGAGCTGCACGCTAAGAAGTCGGCTCATTTAGCACCACAGACTGTGATGGATATAAGAAGGTCCCAGTAGTGTGTCCCAGTTGAAAGCAGACGGCACGCAACAGAACGAAATATACAAGAGTACAGTCGTGACTCAATAATCGACCCTTAACCATCCTAAACCTGCTATCTGACAGGTTTTAACCCATAAAAACAGCCTTAACATAGCGACAGCCTTGGATTGTGACTCCGACATGACATTTAATGTCACCAATCAGGATGACGGCGTATTATCTGACTGAACAATCCCACAGATTGGCTACGTTCACACTGCAGGACTTGATGCTCAATGAGGATTTCTTTGTGACTTCCTTCACGTTTCCACTTCAATGCGACTTGTATGTGATCTGCTGTGTGAACTTCATACGACCCAAAAGTGTCCCGCATGCGCAGAAGAGGACACGACGACGTCACACGCAGCGAGCGTGCTCAGTGTTTATGGAAGTAAACATGGATGGTAACGGTGGAGCGTATCTGCCACTCCCCCGCCGCCACCGATGGAGGAAACAGAAGTGTGAGCGCTAACTAAACTAGCATCAGCAGCCAAGTACTGCCTGTGTGTTCTGGACACTTCCACCCCGTCAGAGCGCTGCCCCGGGGTGGAAGTGGTCGGTCAATCCAGCGATGTGTAGTGTTCTAACAACACATTATTATAACAACTATGAACAATAATGAACAACTAATGAGACTTCCAGCATCAAGCCCTCCTCGTATCTGGACCTCCGTCTTGACAATCCGACAGCCTTGCTATCTGACATAGAAGAAGGTTTTTTTACATTTAGTGTCGGATTATCGAGTCACGACTGCAGCTGCAGCATGTACTGAAAGTGAAAAGTCAATGTATGTGACTTGGAACCTTAGTGTGGCGGCTCTGGTCCTGTTTGTAGTGTCTGGCTCTGCCTAAAAGGAGCAGGATGTCTCCCTTAATGAAGCATCGCCTTAACCCTAAATACAACTTAACCAGCTGGGTTACACAGACATCCACTCCCCGTACTGCTGCTATGAGCAGGATTTTAGCTACAGAGACCAACATCTTCTTTTCTACCCGGCTGTAAACATGTTTAGAAGTAGGGCATTTTGACACGGGGGTCTGTCAGGAATTACTTGCTTTTGAAATTAGCCTCTAGTGGTCATTTTGAGAAACTGCATGTTCTTTTTGGCACTGCTGTGTTAGCCTCATTTTTCAGCCCCAGAGGTTACGACAACGCCACGTTTCCACGTCTATAACGTTCTACTAGCTTCATGTTAGTGGTGGTGTTTCCTCACTGAGCTCCAGAAGGCAAATAAATACATGCCCTGAAATGTAATATACATTATAAGTGTAGATTTCTTATTTTTAATCTTTAAATTTGAGGAAGTTTGTACAATCAGCATAAAAAGAAAACCTTGTCCGCTCCAGGCAGGATGTTCAGAGGTTTGGACACATGGACCTAATTAGGAGGTGTTCTTTGCTTGTCCGGTGTTTAACATTATAGAAATAATTCTGAAGACATCAAAGCTATAATATATCATGAAACTAGGTAGTAAAACACCAGCAGACTATCAGCTTTATGAAGTATGACATTCCAACAGCCTTAAATGAGTCCTCACACGTTCCGGTCCCAAACCACCTGACGTGGGTTTACGTCGGCTGATTGTGGAGGTCGGGTCATCTGACGCAGCACTCCATCACCGTCCGTCCCACTCACACATCTCTGACACAGCCTGGAGGTGCTTCTTGGCTCGCCGTCGTGTCAAAAAACAAATGATGGTTCCGCTAAGCGCAAACCAGATGGTATGACGTGTAGCTGCAGAATGTTGTGATAGCCGTGCCGGCTACGTGTTGCCTCGAATTGCGAATAAATCAGCAACAGTGTCGGCAGCAGAGCCCCTCTGCACCATCATCACTCCTTCCCTCAGCGCTTCACATGCAGACATCATCTATTCCTCTTCTCTGTCTCACAAAGAAACTGGAAGCAGAACTTTTAAAGTACAGACTTCCACTTTTCTAATGTCCGTTAATTGTGTTTCTTGGCCCGAGCAGCTCTCTCCTCCTTATTAGTCTCTCAGTAGGGGTTTCTCCGAAGCAATCCGACCATGAAGGCCCCAGTTTCGCGCAGACTCCTCCGAACAGTTGGTGTTGAGATGTGTCTGCTACTCTGGGAAGCACTGATGTGGGCTCTAATCTGAGGCGCCGTTAATTGGTGATTTCTGAGACTGGTACCTCTAATGAAGTTCTCTGCAGCGGGCTAATGCTTGGGCTTCTTTTCCTGAGGTGGTCCTCATGAGAGCCCGTTTCATTACAGCGCTTGATGAAGGTTGTTGAAAGTTTCCGGATTCACTGACCTTCATTCTCTTTAAGTAATAGACTGTTGCTGCTTTTGCTGAGCCGAGCCATAATTTGGATTCCTGCAGAAGTCGAACGGGGCTCTTGTATACCGATCCTACCTCAGAGCCACTGAAAATCCCACTAATTAATTTCCAACAAGGTGGGCTCATTAACCGGAAACCATTTCCGGTAACTACCTAATAAAGCTGGCTACGATACTGCCAATAATGTGCGATCATTTTAAACCTTTTGCTTTTTTTTTTTTACTACTTAATTCCATATGTGCTTCAGTAATTTAAAGTTTTGATGTCTTCAGAGAAAGCCCTTCAATGAGCAGGCGTCTCAAACTTTCTCCTGCTGCTGTAGACTTGCCGAGCTAACCGAGGCTGTAAGAACAAATGGGAGGAAGCTTCAGTACGCCTGCAGCGGCATTAATCATGCTGATTTTGCGTGCGTAGTCAAGTCAAGAAACCTCGCTGCCGTGCAGTTGAAAGGATGGCGGGTTTACTCGGAAAAACACGACAGATTGAGAACAGATAGCAGCTCAAACAACCTGCAAATCACCTCCACCGCAGGTTAACAAGCTCGGCAATGCTGTGTGGGGACAAACTAAACAGTCTCATCAGTATGAAAGCCTTCTCAATTCAGGTTAATGAAATGAATTCTGCTGGTGGATGAAGAGGATAAAAAAAAAAAGAAGAAGAAAAATGCTGTAATAACAACCAGGGAGGGGAAAATAAAGTATCCATGGTTGATTCTGTTCACTTTATTTCAGTACATGTTACTCATACAAAATAATCTGTACAAAGGCTAAAATAGGTCATATTTTTGCATAGAAGGAACAGTGATGTCGAACAGAAAGCCAGGGTGGAATGGCACAATAAACTCCACTCACTATCACACACGGGCCTCAGAACAATTAGGTTAAAAGGGAGGAGGATCAAGCTCCGTACAAAAACCCTGCGCCGCTCGCTCCACGCCGTCCAAGCACCAAACTGGCAACGGTTCCCACTTTCATCATCATCATCATCATCATCTCCCTTTTGTTCTTCTGATAAAACCGTCTGCTCGACTGGCTGACTACCATCAGCTCATCTTTAGGACAACAGTCCCTCAGGTTTTGTTGTGTTTTTAATTTTGTTAAAAGAAGCCATTTTAAGGCAGGGATGTCTTTCATTGAACGCACCGTGGGATCTGCTGTGACGCGGCTTCACTTTGCTCTTCATGCCAAGTCTTGCAGCTTCCTCCGAATCATCAGAATCAAACAGCGCCTAAACGCTGCCCATAGAACCGACGGCGACATAAAGAGGGAACACATCAGGAGCATCGAGTCATTAAACACGAAAGGCAATGAGCGAACGGTGTCGTGGGATTGTTTTGTGACACTCTTTCCTTTATTTAAAAAATAGTTGATTTGGAGAATAAAGAGAAGGTAGTGCACCACCTAGTATAGATATTCAGAGTGCTTTCACGTGTAGCAGTAAAACTCCACAGGACAAGGCTGGCAGGTATCAGGTAGCGCCGCCCAGCAGAACACAACATCAAACACAGCATTTCTAGAGCATACATTTCCACTGCTCAGATATTCAGCTTTAGCACGGGGGAAGGATTAGGAGGAGATTACAGAAATAATATGTCGAAGGTGGCAAAGAAAATAAATATTAAAAATAAAAACCCAACCTGTTTCTATGTTCAAATTTGATCACGGCAGACAAACCCAATCGCTGCGTGTGCGCTCTTCGTTTACTGCGTCCTTCTGGGAGTTCTTCTATGTGATGAGGGCGTGTTTTGAACTTCTTCAAAAATATAATTCATGAAAAAATATTGTTTCACTTCAAGATGAAAATGCAGTCAAATAAAATAGGAGAGAGAGGAAAAAAAACAACAACAACATAGTGACAAAAACACAAATTTACATAAAATGTACACTGCTCCTGGACTTGAAAGCGGCAGAAAAAACTAGCAAACATGAAAAATATGGATAACTGTAGAGCGGAGGATACGTGTGTAAATGAGCAGGAAACAAAAAAACAACAGCAGCGCGGCTTGTTATGAAAATGAAGCTGTCAATGTAAATGTAATAACAGTTAGTCACATCTGAGCCTATTTACATGTGGGGTTAACATACAGGGCTGATATACTGGAGTGACATGAGCTCTGTTGTACAGTGGCGTCTAATAGATCATGCTCTAGAAACACATAATGGGCCTTACACCGGCAGTTTGAAAGACATACTGCAGATTATACCCGCACATCCTAATTTAATTAAACTAGACCTTAATGCAGAGAAGCACGACGACAAGCGTGCAGTATGTCTTTTGTGGGCTTCACCCGATGCTCTATGCCAAATTTTCTCCCTCTATCAATTCTGACTTAATTGATTTAACTGCCTGTAGCAGTGTTAAGACAGAAAGGCATTTTTGCACCTAGCAGAGGAACACTGCAAAGACTAATCCTCTAAGAAACAAATGCTTAATGGTGTCATGTTCTCACAATGGGCCACAATGAGCCTCTGTCACAAATGAAAAGGAAAAAAAAAAAGAAGAAGAAGCAGCCAGTAAAAACGGGCCGAGGACATGAGAAACAGCAGTATATCGTATAAAAACAAACATTAAAACAGCAACGACCAATGTACAAAAATAACATCATTAAACAGCTTTTTGTTAAAACGCCATTCATCCCTGCATCCTACAAACACGAAAGGAACGCTGACGGAAACGGCGGTGGCAGCAGAGGAGCTGAAAGGGGACTTTTAGCGAAGAGGAAATGTCAGAATGTCGGCACAGTCGGATCAGTCGGGGCAAAGAGTCTGCAGGCGGCGTCTCTGAAGGGTGACGTCAGACTCAGAGACACACTGGATTTGTTTTATTTCCACCATTCTCACGATTTCCTTCTGTGACCTCGGCGTCTGAAGGTTTGTTTTTTTTAGTATTTTTAAATCTCAGGTTCCCTCTAAGCTTCCTGTGTGCAGAGCGGATCCCATTTACGGGCCCGTTACAGCCACCCCGCCCGTAAACCTCTCCTGGGTGCAGAATAACCCCAACAGGTGCTCTGAGCTGTCCAAGAAGCACGGCTGTATTGCTGAAGTGTCAGGACCGCCAGCCGCTGTATATGCAGCGCCAGGTGTCTGCAGAGTGAGGCATTAAACACGGGGCTGTGCAGAGAGTTTGCAGAGGCAGCCAAGCAGAGGAGATGTGACCACTCGTGCCTGTGCTGTACATCAGCAGCTGTCATGTTTCCCCCCGTGGACACAACAAGAGGAGTCAGAGCATATGGGGGCAGACAGTGTATCGCAGCCGGCGGGGTCGCTGCACATCACAGATCCCAGTTTGTTGCTTCCCGATGCACGAACCCCTCTTCTCCCGAAAACCGCCCCTCGGATTAAATAATCAGAAAACCAATTAAAAAAACGCCAACAGTGACTTGAGCAGACAGTCTGAGGTTCTGCCAGGCCGGGAAGACGCCTAACGAGCGGATCTCGATGGGTCACTTCCTGTTCTTTGCAGAAATGAACAGCGTCTGAGTGTCGAGGTTTGGACCAATCATTACTTTGGTTAAAATTTCAGAATGCAGCCACTGCAAACCTTCTGTGGCTCATAAAAGTTTAATCGGAGGCTCCCGTGGAAGCTAAAATCAGCTTCAGCAGCCATGCATGAGATGGCAGTAGAGGCTGTAAACTCTGGACCGGTGCAAACTCTCTGCTCCTGACAAACCGCTGCAGCGAGTTCTGATTAAAACACGTCCACATTATGCATACTTTGTGCTGCACTGGAAGAACCAAACTTTCTTCCTTCATGTTTGGGCTAACTTTCCTAAATAATGGCTCCTGAACTTAAGGGAAGGCAACCGCCGCCAATCTGTGCTCGCTCGGTCTCACTAACATGTAGTGCAAAAACAATAAAAGTGGATGGATCTCTAATCAAACAGAAGCCGAGCCAGATGGAGGGAAGCCAGGCTGTGTGGCAAATGAGGACAATGAAGAGTCAGAGCCGCAGCGGCAGAAAATCAAAAACCAAGACGGCAGAGAGGCAACTAATAGGAAGACTGAGAGTTGTAAGAAGAGGAAGGTATGAGCGTCGGAAATGAAACAGACAGATGTCTTTTTTTCCTTCCTTGGTGGATTTGATCTTTTGTGTTTAAAATGCAACCAGAGCTGTTCCTGGTTTGGAGCCACTGACCGAGCAGCCCGGCGTAAACATCCATTAGGATTTCCTAACTGGTTTTCTAATTCAGCAGTGACCTGCGCTGCACTCGGTGTGGATGTGCAGACACGCTCTGAATTAAGCAGCTAATCTGGGTTGAACCGCTGCCTTGTTTACAACCTGTCTGATGGCTTGACTGCTTGTTTTTTTGTTTTTTGGGACTTAAAATAATGCAGCTGTCTTCTCACATGTCTAAATGCATTTACTCAGGAGGGAGCAACATGTGACCGAACATAACCTAATGACGCTCAAAGTGATCCTTTAACATTGAGCTGTTTCATTTAAACCTCGTCAGAGATGTCGAAGCCAAGAGCAAACACACTGGAGGGCATCTCTGTAAGTCACCACAGCAGATAGAGAGCGTTTCTCCGTCTCCAGGATGAAGGCTTCACTCTGAGGCCTCCTGCAGCGAATCAGCGCTAAGAAGACATAAACCGACATGTCCTGCAGCGTATGTTGCCGTACCTATCTGTCTCTTTGATCTGCCTACACTCACACCTCCCCCCCAACCCCCTCGTCTCTTGGCGGCAAGAAAAGGAAGCTTACGTAAAAACCGAGAAGTCGCAAAACCGGAGGTGCAACAGCGTAATGAGCGGGGAATGTCAGCAGAGACGGACGCAGTGCGGAGCGTGAAACTCGTTGCTTTCTGACATGAAGGGAGAAAATTAGGGTGTAAAGAAGAAGGATGGAGGCAGGGGTGAGCTGACAGCCACAGAGAGAGAGAGAAAGAATGAGGAGGGCAGAGCGAATGGATGAGATCTTAAGAACATGGAGGAGAACGGCTGCTGACGCTGATGATGGCAGCGGCGAGACAACACGTCTCCTCCGGTTTTAGCCTTCCTGCCCTTGCTTCTCAGCGCTCCCGTGTGCCGTTTATTTCTTTCTATCTTTATTTTTTCCTCTGCAGCTTGAACACACACACACACACACACACACACACACACACACACACACACACTGTATTCTCCAAGGAAGACCTTCATCATCCAGATCTCCTCAGCTGACAGCGCTGGTGGAGCCCTAATAAACAGCCATTTTACACCGTTTGTATCGTCTCTCAGGGAACGCCGCCGCCGCTGTGAGGCGTGCGTGCACACGTGTGCGTTTGCAGGGAGTTTTGTGCGTTACACTTTGTTATTCAGAAGACACTGCAGAATTTGGTAGAAAATAAATCCACTCACGATTCCTAACGCTTGCATGACGTGCCTCTATCGCGCTTCTCGCTTTAACCAAACCTCGACAGCCGGAGGGGAAAAAAAATAATGCGAACCGTGGATTTACATGAAAACCATCGTGCGCCTCGTCGTAGTCAAATCCAACCCTTACAGTCCTGCATGTCTGAGAGCACCGATCTGTCCGACTCTTACATTCCACAGGAGCCATGAAGACGGACTTTAAAAAAAAAACAACAACCCAAAAAACAGAAAGAAGAAGCTGGAAATTTCAAACCAAAATGGCAACAACAGACATTTTGACGACAAAGGTAAGTCAGTGGAGTAGAAAACTAGCATGCCATGTTAAATCTTTTTTGTTTTTTTCTCATTTACAAGGGGGATTGATTTTAATCTACACGAGGAGAAGAATAAAGCTCCACGAGAGGTGGAGGCTGCTTCAGTTTCATAGGTTCTCTTCGCCTTGGACAGAGGGGTGTGTGGGCATTAGTAAAGTCTTCATTGTCTCAAGAGTTCGTCCTTCCTTCCAGCAAGTTGTTAGTCCAAGCAAAGAAAATAAAAAAATAAAAATGAGGAGTACTCAAGAGGAGTTACAAACAATGGGATTCTCTTATATCCTTGCCAAAAGTAGGTGTCCCTTCTCTTCCAGTTGTGTTACTCTTTGGCAAAATGATTGGTGAGAGAGGAGAGAGCAGAACAGAGCGGGAACACAGCCGGGATCTGTACAGAAGGTCTGGGGAGGGAGGAGAAGGCTGGGCAAAGGATGCTCTAAAGAGGTTGTAAAGTGAGGGGGAAGCAGGGATGTTTAAATCAGAGTCTTATCCCATCAGGCAGCGGGGCTCGTCTCCGCTGGGCGCCTCCGCCCTCGGCTAAGCGTCGTACTTCTTCCCCGTTCTGTGGATGTGGTGGAACAGTGTCATGGAGAACGCCATGCCCAGGAGCTGCAGAGAGACGAGGGGAAAAAAGGAAGATAGTAAACTTGTGTCCATGTGTGTCTCCGCAGTGTGCGTCTATTTCTGTGCTAACATGTGTGTGTCTATTTGATGTTGATGCCTCGGGCTGGTTTGTGTTTTTGATGCACAATAAATCCTGTGGTGAGGCACATATTTTGTTTTTTTTTTCTCCTCTTTCTCAGATGGCCTTCAAAATGCGAGCTCTGGAATCTGTGTGATGGAAAAAAAAAAGTACAGCGGCGCACGCAAGCATTAAGCCAATGAAGTAAATTGAGATGCCACTGAATCAAAGTAGCCAGCGATCCCTTTGAAGTTTCCATTACCCCCTGATACTCCCACATCAAACACAGTCACAAGGCTCATCCTAAAACCATTATCTGGCAAAGTTCGCATGGCAGGGAAGCTGCAAAGTACTGTATGGTGCATAGTTTTTAATAAAATAAAAAAAAGGCAACGTGGACTCCACCGGGGATTCCTACGCCACGTGATTAACTCAAAGCTGCTGATTCTCCTTTAAAAAAAAATCCTAATTCATAGAGCTGCTAAAGAGAAAACGCCACCTTGAGCTGCTGTCAGTCACAAACATAAAGAGCCATTTGAGGTAAACATCCAGCTAAGAGGGAGTTAGGACCAAAGTTTTTTTCTTTTTTTGTTGCTGTCTGCTTCATTCAGTCAAAGCGCGACGCCGTGACAGTCGCTCCTGCAGGACTCTTCAAAGCTCAATCATCCATCCCTGCTTAAGAATATAGAAATATTGCTGCGACTTCTGGAAAACTATTGTGGATGAAGACATACGTGCAGGCTTTTGCTAAGGTCTGTCATATACGCTAGCTCCTCTAAATCATTCATGAGTGCCTCTGGCTGTTGCGTAACAACTGCAGGCTTGTGGGGCATCAGCTTTTTCAACATGCTCTTCATTGTCATGTCCTCCACCTCCACTTCCAGTTTGTTAATCTGACAGCTGGCGGTCTGCTTCTCCATTCTCCCTACCTAGCCCTCACCTGAATCCGAATCAGTGTGTGTGTGTGTGTGTGTGTGTGTGGAGGCAGATCATTAAAATTAATGTAAGAATTAAATGTCAGTGTTCTGCACATGTCACGCTGCGTGTTTGGAAAAAGGAATGACCGGAGCTGGTGGTGGATTGCAATAAACGCATGTGAGCCAGCAGCAGCACTGTGTTATCTCCTGGTCATATATAATGCAGACATCCTCTCGGTGTGGCCGTGAACTTTAACTGAAGCTCCAGCACCGTCTTCCCCCCAAGGATATTAAAATATGTGCAGAATCTTACAAAAACTCAACACGGGACATTTCCTGGTGAGGCCACCCAGCTCTGGGTTCATGGAATAGCAAACTGAACACTTACTGGGGATTGCTAGAGACTGAATGGAACTCTGATTTGAGTTAGGAAAGGAAAGAAAAAGCACTGACAGCATTGTTATGGAGGCTGGAACAGATCTGTTCGCACATTTGGTGCAGCGAATTTACAAGGTCGAAGGAGTGTGAAAGCATTCGCTCAAAGTGAGGCGAAGGCCACGGACAGGTTGTGAGTCGGTGGCAGCAGATCCTCGCTCACACGTCTACACCAGGAGGGCGTCTACGAGGCTTTCAATTGTTAGCAGAGTGCATGTCTTTGGACACACACAGAGAAGATATAAAGTCCACTCAGAAAGGCCCAGCTGGATGTTTCTGGGTCTTGCTTCCTACACGTCCTCAAAACACAAAAAAAAGGTTTCAGCTGAAGTGAAAACTTCCCTCTGATCCATTTCATAATTGTTCAGAGACTACATGGGAAAAAACAGAGAGGAAAAGTAGAAAAGGAAGTTCCTGGTGAACGCAGAGATCAGTCGTCACACAAACACAGCGTCTGCACACACACTTACACACACCTACACACACACACACACGCGGCTCATTTCTAGCTAACTACAGTCACCGTCGGTACTTCGGGCTGACTGCAGCGAATAAACACGTCATATAAAAACACTCCCGCAGTCAAATTTTCCACAAACGCTCGGCAGAAACAGGTTCAGGCTTTGTTCTGTCTGCAGACGCTTTGAAAGCACCACCAGCACCGAGTAAGTGGAAAAGCTGAAGAGCTAAAGAGAGACGCTAACTCTACAAAGAGGGCTGGATGTAAAGCAGAGTTAAGGACCAAACGAGAGGAACATCTATCGCCCAGCCTTTAATTTGCGACTGCTCCTCCACATTCAGCATCTCGGCTCTCCTCCCGTCTGCTGACGGCTCCTCACACCTGACTACAGCCGGCTCGGCACCGAGCCAGACAGCTTTGATTCTACCAGACAGGATCAGGGAGCAGAAGACAGTGACTTCAATATTTCAAGATGTGTGGGTGCCAAGAACGCCTCCTCCAAGCACAGGCCTCATCACGTCGACCGTGGTGGAGCAGAGGCCACTGGATGCACAAGTTATTTTTGTTTGTTTGTTTGTTTTTTCCAACATGTTGCCAGGCAGACAGACACCGAGCAGAAAAAGAAAAGGAAACAAATTGAGAGGGAAAGAGTGATTTAGCACTAAGCTCCGTACCTGCACCACCAAGATGACCATCCCTATGGTTCCCAGCAGATGCTTGTTATCGTCCAGCCATTCCTCCACTTTCTCGAAACAGCCCTGAAATGGAACAAAAGCTCGTAAGGATACCACTAAAAATGTGCATTTTCAATGCGGCAGCAGAATCATGTCACTTCAGTTGCACTTTGAGCTTCCTCCTGTTAGAGAAATGCAGCAGTCCGGTTCACACATTCACAGGAAAAAAAAGCATTTCCTCCATATGAGATTCACCGTAAGATGGAAGACGGGCGGGCGAGGCGCTAAAACAAGGGAATTACTCATGAGCGGTGGCTTTTATATGCAGACTTATGGGACGCATGAGCAGCAGTAATCGTGCTCCTATAGACCACCCGGGTTCACTGGGAGGTCACTGGCTGCTGGGGCGGTATGGTAAAGAACTTAACGGTGGTTTCAGTGGTGAAGTGGTGCCCCCTTCTCGAGTGTCGGTGCCGAAGCAAGCATGTAAAAAAAAAAAAAAAGAAAACTTAAAGCGTGCGGCCGTCTCCTCTGGGCAGGATTACTCACAAGCTTTTAGTGATGAGCTTCCCCAATGGGCCAGCTCAGTGTCTGCCTATTCTCATTTTGGCAATTATATTACAGCTTTTAATCCTCTACTTTGGACCTGCTAACAAACCACATGCCAGACCAATAGCAGATTAGAGTTGTAATGGGAGGGGAGATTGGTGCACATTGTGCTGCGAGCTTTTTTTGAGGAAGGAGCTGTTGTCTTATGCATAATAGGAAAAAAAAAAAAAACAATAAACCATTGCAATCAGAATTTCTGCAACAATAGGAGAACTTTAAAGCCGCTTTAAATCCACACAAAGGGCTCGGAAAAGCACCGACCGAACAGATGGACCTAAAGATGTATGTGATGTACGGTTTTCATGCCACTTGTGAATCAGGGAGCGAAAAAAACTCAGTCATGGTGTCTTTGAGCCACACAATTATAATTTAAAGCCATGTATGTTTAAGCACTTCAAACACGGCGTGCAGCCATATGGATGTAGCTCATGATCGCACAAACATGTTAAAGGCCCCGGAGACACCCAGACTGCCTTCGCTCTTTAGTCTCATTTCATTCTGTGGTCCCTTTGTTTGTCTTTGCAGCAGCTTTGCTTCCCTCACTAGTCGGTTTTGTGCCTGTAGTTATTTTGCATGGTGTTGCGGCCGCTTTGCTTCGCTTTGTGGTGGCGTCGACTGTCTTTGTTGACATTCTGTCGTTTTGTTCCTCTTTAGAGACGTTCTGCATCCCTCCGTAGATGTTTTTTGACTCTTTGATTAACTTTACAACAAGAAATGAGCTGAAAGTCCTTAAACAGAAGCAACCGGGCGAGTCCCCTGCAGGCCCGTACAGTAGTCCTGCCTTAGTTGTATCATAATGTACACACAACAACAACAACAACAACAACAAAACAAAAACACGTTTGCACCCCAGCCGATGTGAACTCACCCTGTTCCAGAACATGTTGGTGGAGTTACGCCCACAGTTCTGGTAATGCTCCTGGCAGCAGCGGTCAGGAACCACCTTCTCCTTCAGGGCCTCGTGCCAGTCGGTGTACGCTATCACACCGCAGCACTTCCACTGTCACACACACACACACACACACACACACACACACACACACACACACACACGTCCAACACAAGATTAGCTAATGCTTCCTGTCAGTCCGGGGAGACCTCAAACAAGCTTTAATGCAAAACGTGTTGTAATTAGTCCCCTTTGCTTTAAAGCACTAAAATAAGGGAATGAAGTGCTTCAGAAAGCCGGCTCGGACTTTCAACGTCACATTAATCCTGCAGCAACAAGCCAGGAAACACATTAGCTGGAATATTTCAGTATAACTTTGCATTTATGTGCGACTTGTCGTGTCGTGATTAAACATTCATGCTAATGTTTGTGATCCGGCGATGTGAGGCCCGTACCTCCGCCTGGATGATGTTCCAAGCGTTCCTCAGGCCGATGTTGTTCTCTGAGTTGTAGAGCGCCAGCCCATCCTTCAGATCCTGCTTCGCGTTCTCACTCACCTGGAGACCAAAAAGCAAACATTAACCTCAGTTAGAGACCTTGGTTTACGGGGTTTGGATCAGTCAGCTCAGCGTTCATTACAGTGTTTCTGTAGTTTCCGCAGCAGCTCGTTGAAGCTCGAGTGCATTCACATAATTCTGCTCTTTTCAAACCGTCGGCGGCTTTTCTCACACAGCTGTAAATAATAACGCTTGTGTCCATGATGTGCAGCGAAGTGCTTTCAGATGTCTGTGCGTGATTGATCGTGGGCTTCTTTCTTTGTTTTTTTGTTCTTCTGTGAACTGACTAATCACGACGAAAGCAGAACGCAGGTATCTGGAAACAACGACAGCGTAAATACACACAGAACAACACACGACTCCGTTACAGGTAACCTTTACTTCCTGTCATGTAAAAATAACTCTGCTACAGTCACTTGAACTTTTTACGCGACGCCTGACACGTCGTGCGTCGCCTTCCTCGGCGTGCTCGCCCTTCAGCGGTGCTAGCAAATCATTTTCCTCTTGACTGAACCCCAACAATGTGCTCAGGGTTGTGCCATGTCTGATGGAGATTAATATCTCATTGGATGTGTTAATGAGATACAAAATCAGAGCTTCAGCTCTCCTGCAGTTTGCTGTGCCTGCGGGGATTTGTTAACTGCCAGGACAGATTGAGAGGCGCTTCAGATATGCAGTAATTATGACTGGAAAAATGATGCGCGCTGCCGGAACCGTGCTGCACGGCTTCACAGGCGATACGAGTAAAATCACAACAAACGCAACACGTTTGCCTCGACGGTAACAGGCTGCGAATGTGCCCAGGAATATATATTTTAAAAAATCTGCACACAATAAGAGAAGCGGCGTTCTGCCGGCTGTCACGTACTGACACAACAAGGTGCTTTCAGCTCGTCTCCACTTTCTCTGCTCATAGAGAAAGACTGATGTTCAGCTAAACAGTGTTAGCAGCAGGCTGCACAATAAATCCTTCAGTTAAAAAAATAACAGATATTGAAGCTGGTGGGTAATGTCAGTCTGGTTTTTATAGAAGAAATACAATTTTAATGCCACTTGACTTGTGCAGCTCAGCCTCTATTCTGTACACCGCATTGTATACACAGGAAACTGCATTAAACTTTAAATTAAGTGGTTCAGCGATTTATTAGCAGAAATGAAAAGCCTCAAACCCTTGTTTTCTCAGCTGCGAGGCGTTCAAAATCTATTTGCTGAATTAGAACCAGAAAATCAAACTGAATTTTTACTGAGTAATTAAAGTTTCTGTGGCAATAAAATGCTTTAGTAATCTTTAATCATGCAAAACCCATTTAAAGCATCCTCTAAAACCTTTGAAATGAGATTAGTATCATTTGGAACCACAGCCTTCCTCGTCGCTCCGTACGTTTGCTGATGCAGAGGAGGATCCGTGTGCTGAACCTCGGCCCGCCGGCCTCGCCATATCCATCCTCGTGCGGGAAAACGAGATGAGGACGAGCAGCATCAATCTCTGCCTCTCACTTTGTTTCTATCTTCTCGTCTCCGTCTCGGCTGGATGTGATGCTGCTCGCTCATTACTGACTTCTCGCACTAGCACAGTCACTAGAGAGCAGACCTCCCCCCCTCCCTATTACAATAAAAATCATCTTCTGAGTCTTCAATAAGTCTTTGCACATCTTCCATTTCATGTGTGGAAGTCTTTGTTACAGCCTGAGATGAAACTTAATGATCCAGATTTACCGCTAACGAGAGGCAGACAAATGAGTACAGAACAAACAGGGATTTGATCATGCAACACTCTGACCCACTTTCTCCTCGCAAAAGAAGCAGATAAAAACACATCTGTGTTGCATTAGCCTATTTTTTTTGATAAGGAAAACTAACTTCTTATCTGAAGCTCGCGTTGCTGCTACTGGAAAGCTTTCACAAATATAAGACCAACACCATACTGTGATTGCTTCCAACTCCTGCCAAGTTTTCTTTGAATGCCACCGCCAGGCGTCAACGCGATATTTCTTGTGTGGCGTATTGACAAAGCCCTGAGACGCGGCTCATACTTCTCATTACACAGATAAACTTGTGGTTTCCCGCGGCCTGACCGAGTCCGCTCGGCAGCGCAGGACAGCACATTCATCACGGGAAATCTAAAAGGGTTCAGCTTGGCCGGCTGCGGAAACGAACGGAAGAAATGGAGAAAACAGAGAAAGACAAGCAGATATACATGCTGACAGGGCGGAGGAAGGTTTTCTATCCAAACCTCTGTGTGTTTTCTGTCACTAAAGCAGAACAGAGAGTGGGCGGCGGCGGATCGTCTGATAAACGCCTGTCTGGGGCTTAAAACGCTGTAATGATACCGAGCATCGCAGCGAAATTACGGTTTGTTTTCATCAAAAGTTTCCCCGGATTCCAGCGGAGAGATTTCCAGTGTTAGGACTCCCTTCTGTCAGAACTGGGCCCCAGTTCTGGTGACATGGCAGCACCCGGGGGAGCAGGTACACTGAGACCTGTCACTGTGCAGACGTGGAACTGCACCGAGGACTCATTACCAGAGTACACAGCCACGACAGCGCTGACTGCCCCAGTTTGAAAAAGTGATGTTTTCGTCGGTGAATATGCAGCACGATCCAGAACATCTCACTGGTCAGACAGCAAAGGTCGCATCTGCCATGTAGGCGACAGATTCCTGCTGCTTCAGAGAACAACTGGCTAACAACTGGTGTGTCGGCGGGAAGGCTGCCGGAGGCCGAGGAGGAGGATTTACACCCAGCTTATAGCAGGAGGTGCATCGAAGAGCGGTTCAGTTGTGGGAGTTTCATTCGCATTTACCCAACTTTAATTTATCACTTTGAACAATTAGGATTCGAGCGTTTAATTCCAGATGAATCACAGTCTCTGCAGAACGATTTCATAGAAAACAAAAAAACAGCAACAATCAATGTAGCATGCAGGCGGTTCAGTAAACATTTTAGCACTCCGGCTAAACGAAAAGAAAAAACCCACCATCTGTGATGAAAGGTTTCACAGATGGGCTAAGGTAATGGTACATACCGGAGTGAAAAACTAAAAAACTTGGAGTGTTTAGGAGGCTGGTTGGTTCTGTGCTGGAGACCAGAGCTGTGCAGCAGCACCGCAGAACCAGGACGGCTTCTGTTCAGACCTGCAGGATCTGATCTTTTTGGTAACTTGTGAGCAAAAGAGAGCTTTGAACACAAAACTTTGGAGTGAAAATGGTGCACGTGTTACCGTAAAGACGCCCATTCACACTTTACCTCACATAAAGTTTTATTTGTGGTCAGTAAGTAGAAGTGTTAAACCAACATGTTGCTCTGTTTTCGCTCTGCTTTCATCTCCACCAGCTCCTGAAGGAGATCTCTGAGATTCCTGCCGTCTTAAATCAACCAGATGAAGCACGTTGGATCACCAGAACAGTTTCAAGTCCTATGATGCTCTGTGGACCTGAGCAGAGACGCAGAATCAGGCAGCAATTATCATAATTATCAGTGGATGCGTCTCTTTAAACGACACCTTCATCATTACACAATCTGAAGTCAGGCAGTATCTACAGGTTCTTTTAACACCTCTTCCTGTTCTTCAGCGAGCACCTGGAACACCTGGGCGGATTCTTGACACATACATGTCGTAACACAACCAGCTGTGGTTCTGGTTGTGTTCAGGTCATGTGACATCGCATGAACAGAGCGGGTTTTTGTAAGAAGAACGACGGCTTGTTCGTACAGCTCTGACTTGACAGCGGTGCGGTCGCGTCCCTTTTGATCCTCGTTCTCTGGATGAATTAATGACACGACTTCACATCGCAGCTGAAACAGGCTCTGTGATCACGACAATAACGCCGATCCTGAGATTATTCGCTATGAAAGTCTTTTTAAGCTGCACAATCCAGAACTAGCTGCTGCTGGTTTTGTGAATGAAACGAATTATTCTGCAGCAGGTTGGCTCGTCTCCAGTCAGCTGAGAGCTGAACCGACAGTCACACCCCGACTTCCATCGTGACGCTCTCAGAAGATAAACTCAGGTCAACAATCCGACTTTCACATGTAGTTCGTTCCTCCTGCTGAACTTCTTTCAAACGTCATTAGCGCTCTTTTCCTCGCGCACATGATCATTATCGGACCACGGACAACCAGGGCACGCCGCCTTTAATTGTCAAATCCTTTGACTCTTGACAATCTAAGAAGCTACGACAGTATTTTGCCGTCGCGTGGCTCCGGACGAGAGCGTTTACTGCCCTGGAAGTGTAATAAATGATGTGGGAGACAAACGGCGTCAGAGCCAGAGGTCCCCAACAGCACATCATTAAACAGGACACTTCATTCCCTCAGTTGCTCTGCAAGTCTGCGTTAGGCAGCCCGAGGCCAGGGCGCTCGCCAGAGCCATGGGAAGACCCCCGCTCCTTCTCTGTAATTGGTCTGGAGAAATAATGCACGGTCAGGGATTGAGCACAGCTCTGCCTTTACACAAATGCTACACACAGCTGGACGTGTTGGGTCGTTAGTAAGACGGATCGGGAACGCGTCGCGGCCTTCGCTGATCCCTGAACTGGTCTTCTTCCTCCTCCGTGACATCATCGCCTTTCTCCTTCCACCACTTTGCAGCGACACCTCGTCTCACTTTTGTTCTCTTTTGTTCTCTCTTCGGACTATTTTTATGTATTTCAACACCTTTGCACATAACACATTCATCTTTCTTGCCACCCCTGGCTGTGATATCTCATTTTCCTTCCTCCTCTCACCTTTGTCCACTTGCTTTTCTTCTCTACTTTCTGCCCCTCCTGCATTTTCTTTTTCCCCCCCTACATCCCTGTATATGCACATGCTCCGGCGCTTCCTGTCTCTGCTCTCCAGGTTCTGCTTCCTCATTCCGAGCTAATAAACCTTCACCGGTGTTCAGCTCAGCGTGTTGGGTCGACGGAGGCACAATGAGGTCACAGCGTTAAAGACGGATGGCTGTAATCTGGTTTGTGGCCCAGCCATCTGCTGTAGTCAGCTGGTTGCTAACTGCAGGGCCAGCCTTTATTATACTACGGCCTCTACATGGCATTTAATCAGAGAGCTTAACACCACTGGGCTGTGGAAAGGAAAGAGGGAGTACCCACACATAAGCCATACCTGCGGGCAAGACTGCTGGGGCGAGGAAGACGAGAGAGAAATTCTCAATTAAGAAAGAGCAGTGCCTCTAAAGCAGGATTAAACTGGCGGAAATGCAGAAATAAAAGGAGGAGAGACGAGACGCCTGAATGGAAGGAATGCGTTCCTGCAGCAAAATGAGACGCCGTGAGTTTGCATCTTCCCCACATCTCATCGACATCTCGTCACCCTGAAGGATCACAGCTCGCCGTTAGTCCTGACTTAGTCATGACCTATTTGAAAGACTAAAAAAAAAAAAATCTGTTTTGCAGGCGTCTGTCGATTCACGTTAAAAGCTGCCAGCCACTGTATGTCTTCCATACTTGTTAATAAATGCCTTGTGATTAGGAGATCAAATAGGAGAAGTGAATTAGTGATTCCTCTGATCACAGCCTGTAGCGGAGGACGAGGGGAGCCTCACACAGCATGCCAAACCTCGCTGGAGGAAAGCAAATCAAGAGCAGAGGAAAAACCAAAAAGCTGAAGGCCTGGTGTGACAGACACCGATTGTCCTTCATCCAAACCTAACAATCTTTAACATATACTGCTGTTTGAATAGCAGCCCCACACACTCTGCTTAAATTCGTCTCGCCTGGAAATGCCATCTCCACTAACATGTAATTTGCCGTATCGTCCTTCCATCCCAATGACATCCGAAGACCAACAACGGGAAATATTTGGCAGCGTCGTGCGTTATCACGGTTTCACATCCCATTAGGTTTACGCCGAGATAATCACACTGTAATTTGGCAAGACAGGACAAACACAAAACACGGTGCAACTTGTGAATGAGACGTGGAAATGAGAGAGTTCTCGCTGAGCGACGCTCGATCCTTCACTAATGCAGACTCATTTGATTTCTCATTTAAGAAATCCTCAGCCCCACTTTGCTATCTTTTTCTGACTTCACAGGTGATGGGAAAGCACTGCTGTGAAGTCAAGAGGCTCTCTATTTAAATTCCACCGGAGGGATCAGGGTTGGGAGGGTTTCTTCTTCTTCTTTTTTTTTTCTCTCTCTCTCAAAGTTAAGCCGGTAATATTTTGGTGATAAGGCAACAGACATATTTACTCCTGACAGGGTGTGCCTGAGAGACCTGATCCAAATCTGAGAATGGATTGGCTTCTAAATGAATTCCTTTATCTGCCTGAGAGACTAAGTTTGAGCAATAACCTCAGAACAAAGCGGGAGAATTAGCCGATGTCCCGGGGGCTGCGCGCCATCCAGACTTCGAATATATAAATAGACAGATCTATCAACAACGTGTCCTTGAAAACAGATAGAAGTCTTCATTGCTTGTCCTGCGCGCCGCTCGTCGTCTTCAGGATGAAACATTTGTGCGATTAAATTAAAGGCGGTGAGGAATCTCGCCTGCTCGTGGATGTAAGTAATACCCCGAGTTTTTCATATCGTCATCTGCTGTCACCCCGCGGAGCTTCACCTGACTCGACCTCGCTCGGCGGGTCATGGGAAATGTGCTCGGGGCTAATTACAGGGAGCCAACTGGTGGGGATTGGGCTGCATTTTGTGGCCTAACCTTTGACTGCTATGTTAGTGGCAGAATGAAGACATTCAAGCTCCCAGAGGAAACTCTGACCCCCCCGGAAACATGGATATGTTTATCACACTAACACATTTTATTGCTTTCTGCATGTGTGCCTGCTGCTGTGTGTGTGTGTGCGTGTGTGTGTGTTTAAGACAGCGTGCAAACTCCAACACAGCAACTTTTCCAAGGTTTCCAGCTACAGCGCATGCCTCACAGCCCCGGCATTGTGCATCTATATAATTGATAAGTTGAGGCCGACTGTTTGGCTGCATAAAGAAAATGTTAGCAAGTGGATCGCTAACAATACAAGACGTAAACTGTAACGGAAAACAAAATCAACTTACCTTATCTGAGTACACAAAGAACAGGATGAGCAATATCAGCTCCGCCAGAAGAATTATCAGCAGGACAATGAAGAACTGTCGGGGAGAGGAAGGAGAGTCTTGTGTTAACAGTTGCTCCGTAAATCCATTCTGTGATTCAATATCAATCTGAGAGTCTCGGCCCGTGTTGCAGCTGTTTGTGTGCGAGAGGAAAACAGCCGCAACACGACGGATTTTTATTATATACAAGCCAGCTTTTATAATAAACCCTGCATGTGTGATTTGTAGAGCGTCTGATTTATGCTCCTGCACATGAAGTGATCAGCAGCAGGTCGAGGGACTGACCAACAGGGTTTCATAAGCACTGATATTGATTATTCGTTAAACCTGACTGAGATAAACAACCAATATTTAGAAGCCTACATGTGCACATATAGCTCAGGTATTTTATTATTAGTAATGTGTCATAGCTACGTCTTATTTCTTACGTCTACAAATGTTGTGTAATTTTTGTTTCTGAGTAATATCTCATTAAAAAAACTCCTTCAGGGCTCAATTTTATCTTCAACACATAATGAAGCTCTGACAGGAATCCATGCAAAACTTCCTTAAATCAGCCCGGTTTGTTTATCTTTTACATTTATAATATGTTTAATTGAAAGAGGACTTTTAAACGATATTTTTTTTACCGCTGATCGTTGTTACTCGTGACACACGATCAATCGGATCGACCGGAGAGGTGACCGCGTTTAGGAGAGCGGCGGCCGCGTCGGAGCTAAAGCGGCGCATTTTTAAATGAATTTATCTGAAATCGGTTAAAGTAAACCACCGAATATCAGATCCGCTAATTGGTCGGGTCTGATAATTGGTTGACCCCTACTCGGCTGAAAGCAGTAGTTTGGGATGGATGAGGAAAACAGGAGAACAGAAAGCCCGGTTCTGTTGGAAAGCAACTCAACCTGCCGACCAGCGTCTCTCGTAGCTCATTAATCAACCAGAACCAGTTTATTCTGTACAAAAACTAAATGTGTGCTTTTGTTTTTACGAGTTTATCTGACAGATAAATTGGAGCTTTCTCACCAACCGTGACATCAATACTCCATTAATTCTTTTTTCTCATATCCAAGAAGCAGCCCAAGCTCTTAACAAGCAAGATATAACATGCTGCTGAGCTTCAGAGGTGCTGAAACATGGGATTTGTTAAATTTGGACAGAGCTGGGCGAGTGAATTTCCCATCATGTCTGAGTATTCCTCTCAGGTTCCAGTTAATGCTTCCACTTTGGGAGCAGAATACATCGAAACCCAGATTACTTAAGGATAAAAAAAAAAAAAAGCAAAGCAAGAAGAAAAGACGGAGAAAGAGACGTGAAGCAAGGTGGGAGTGACAGAGGAAAGGGGAGAGAAAAAAGAAGAAGAATCGAAGAGCTGGAGGGCTGGGGGATGTGTGAGAGGAGGAAGAGAAGGTTTAATGCCTCCAAAGATTAATTTCCAACACAGCCCTGCATCTCATCTACTATTCTCCTTCCTCGACGCCGCGCCGGCTCGATATTTACCGAGCTCTTCCACGCAGCACGGAGGGGGAGGCAGGCGAACCTAGATTTCTTTTTTTTTTTTAGAAAACCCCATTAATTCCAAACTCATTTGGGAAGCGAGGGGGTCGGCTATTATTTATGTCAAGGCCTACGTGAAACAGTTATTGTTGTTGGCAGAGTGTCTGGGTTGCCAGTTTAGTGTATCACTGCCTTCACAGTCACACTTTCCTGAAGCTGAAGCCAAAAGGACGAGTTGCTGCTAATTGCTCTGATGGCCTCGTGTGTGAACATCCACCTGCATGCTGAGCTTTGGAGGGACGCTGGTGGAGGTGTTCGTCTGCTGGCAATTCATGCTTTCAAGGTTTTAAAGCGTTTCAGCCGCATATTTCTGTGTTTTCTCAGCCGCTTTGTTTCTTCTTCTTGTTTTAAATTTGTCTTGGTAAACAATTTTTGGCAGCAAAAAAAGACGGACTGGAAATCTACTGCAGAGGATGTCTGGGCTTTGAATATTTCTAATCCAAAGAGAGCTGTCCGCCGAGCAGCTTCACAGATAATGTGTCAAGGTAAACGCTCAGATCTGTTCACTCCGGGAGATCTAAACCCACTCTGATGTTTCCACGTCCACCCCCCACCACCACCACCGCCGCCGCCGCCGCCGCCGATCCGCCCCGGTGAGCGCTCAGCTGGACGGACAGACGAAGGAAACACAACAACAGCGGTGATTAGCAGACACGCCTGCACCGAATTATATGAAACGCCGTCACACACAGATGTGGCGAGAGACTTAATGAGGAGCATCAGGACTTCTATATTTCCCATTAAGTTTTTTATTTTCTCATTTCGTCTGTCTGTCTCGCCCTCCCTCCTCTCCTCTCTCTCTGCTTCACAGTTGTTAGGCAGGTGAAGGAAGCCATGTCTAACACTGAGGATTTGGTGGGGCTTTTGACTGATGCAAGAGCTTCAAGGGATTGAGCTGTTTGTGATGTTAAGTACTCAGAGCTCCAACTCCACTTCTCATTTAAAGTTTCTATACATGAAAGTTTTATTTTTTTTTCTCCCCTTTTTCTAAACCTCATTCTGTTGGGTGAACTTTCATAATTAACTTGTGCTTAAGATAAAACACTTGTACAACTTTGGGCAAACTGTGCGCCGTCAAGACAGAGACGTCTTTGTAATGAATAATAGAACATTCTCAATTATTGAGCGCAAAACTATCCAGCGCCTTTTTGTGCGCTATGTGCTGACGTACGCCGATTCAGCCGCGGATTTCACACAAAAGATTTCCCGTCGACGGCGCTTCCACCGGGCCGTGACCAGAGCTGTGTGCATGCACTGGTGCTAGTTTTCAAAAAGGCAGAATCAAATTGCTTTGCTCTATTTTTCCTTTTTAAGTCCCAAACGGGGCTGCGTGGAGTCTCCATGTTCTCCCCGTGCAG
>NW_007578602.1:36411-112168 GCF_000690725.1 Stegastes partitus
TGAGCTCTTGCTGGCTCGTGTCCAGCGTGTCTTGGTGTATTTATAACTGTATGCACATGTTTGTTAGGTTATCCTGAAGAGAAAATAAGTAAATGTAACCCCTGCAGCACACAGACATTAGAAACGAGCAGTTCTTGAAATGTTAATGTACAGTTACTTTTTATTTTATAGGCTCTGAGAACAGCCCTCACAGTCACATCACCACAAATCTGTGGGTAGATCTTAAACTGCACGCTGTGCTTGCAATCTAACCCGAAATCATCGGCAAGGAAGAAGAAGAAGTGAAACGACTCTTTGCTATATCGAAAAAGTATTTGCGAGCTGTGATATGAGGTTTTCGAAGTGCTGATTTCCCAGGTTGCCCAAAGTTTGGCACAATTAGTTTGTTTTCTTTCTATTTTTAAGTTTGCGATATAAAACAGTAACGCTGGATTAAGATTTGAAGAAGAGCTCGTTCTTGATGTCTGCTTGCTGCGGGCTTGTATTTGCTTCTGTTCATCTCAAAAATCAATAAAATATGTAACTTGCCCCAAAGTGGCCAAACTTTTGAGCGTGTGAGGCTGTTTCCACGACTCCCTCCAGCCGATACTTGCTTGAATGACATGAGGGGATGTGAGGAAGGAGTAATAGAAGCGCTGCAGTGTGTGCATTTATGGTTATCTGTGTGAGTCCTGTTTATTATGGGGCACGGTGCAGGTATCTTGATTTAACTCACGCTCAGAAGCAGGCACTTGTTCTCCTTGATGGCACCCAGGCAACCAAGAAAGCCCGTTACCATGACGATGGCGCCGATGGCGATGACCATGTTGGCAGCTGACAGTGAAGGGAATGAGGGTGAGAAGGTGGCGAAGCTGCCCTGAGACACAGAGAGCCAGATGCCCACGCCGAGCAGCCCACAGCCACATAACTGCAAAAGATAAGACAGACGACAAGGTGAGAAAACAAACAGCAGATAAGTCGCTGCTATCTTTTCAGGGGTGCGCCGCAGAAATTTTTAACAACCAAATTCCTTTTTTTAGCTCTGCCCCCGGCTGTTTGGGTTCTGGTGACAGACCTCCTGAACAATACAGTCATTCACAGAGCAAGGTTAGCTTTAAATTAAAACAAATCCTGGTTCAAAAAGCCCAGTGCAACAGTCTCAATTTCCCCCTGGGTGCATGGGGAATAGCCCACGCAATCACACATTACCAAACACTGCTGAAAAAACAAGAGGGTTTACACCAATTACAACTATGATAAGCCAATAACAGCTCTGCAAGAGATTAGAGCAAAAAATTGGACTTGGGCCGCGCTGGTTTTGAACGTTTGAGCTGATTACATTAAATCCAGAACAAACAGACATGTAATTACTGCCAACCCCTAAAATGAAAACTTCCAAGCTCTCGAGAAGCACCTGCAGTGGAGTTGAACTTCACCTAGAGGGAGCAATTCCCTAATCTCACCCTGTCGCCCGGCCAGGTCCCTGCTGATGTGTGTGAGGTCTGCAATGTGAGTCCATTAATGCAAGAAAGTGTTTATGGAAGGCTTTGATTGGCGGAGTGGAGTGTCCCGCCTGCTGATGCGCCGCTCCATCCATCACGGATAAGAGCCACGCGACACCGCTTGGTGAAATATAGACTCGCGGCTAAGTGGTGACATTTTTAGCGAACACCTAATAGAATGAAAAACCCAGGGCAATCTAGCCATGAATAAAAAAAAATCCAAAATGAGGTAAAATATGGAAAGGCTCCGTGGTAAATCATCACACCGCCGCCCTGCCTTCCCTCCGTTCACACCGCTCCCCTCTTCCTTTCTCATCTTTGCACCGCTGCGCCAGAACACTTTAATGCCTGTCAGCAATATACACAAGAAAACCTGCTGCGCATGCAAACAAACACACAAACACACACACACGGAGGCACGCAGTCATATACAGCAGGAATTATGCAGAAATATGGTTCTGCTCAAAACTCTTTGTTTTTTCTCCACAATAAAATAATTAATCTACCCCACACAGAGCTAATTTTCACAAGCTGACAGCAGTTTGAGTGTCGACGACTGGACGTGTTACACTTTCAGCACTTCCCGTTATAAACAGTGTGGCTGCAGTTTGACAAATGGAACGAGTCTGTTGATCGGCTAACCAAAGGCAAACAAAGTGGCTTAAAGCACATTATTAAGTCCTCTGACTCGAAGGTGGCCCTCGGTGATGTGTGTGAGCGACTTTCGGCTGCTCGCCTCATGAGGTGCTGATGGAAGCCTGGAGTCTAATGAGGCCTATAGGATGTGTAGATACATACACTGAGTTCAAGCCGCCCCCCGCTCATGTTTCAGATGAGCTCGCTCTCATTAACCTGCGACCTCTGAGCCGCCAGGCCCGACTTGGCACCGGCCGACCTCCGAGGATGGGAACCCTAACACGCCCGGCAAGACGGATGATGCGCTCGCTCTCCCGAGGACTGAGGAATGACTCGATCCAATTAAAAGTGAAGACGGAGAGAAAGAGTCGGGGCCGTGCATAAATGACTCAGGATAGATAAAAGGCCCGTTTGAGAGCGCTCGAATTCCAGCAAAGATTAACTGCGCGCGATTTCGAGAAGATTGGAGTCGGCGCTCCAACAAACCCAGTTTGCTGTCAAGGTTAAACGCAGCGAGCGTCGGCGAGCGGACCACCAGCCTCCGACAGGAACCGCACTTATTTAGTCACATGTGGATAACGGGCCAGTCACGGTGGATTTCTCACCATGTATTAAATGAGTGGTCATGAATAAGACCACTCCTGAGGGAGGCAGAGAGGTGCTCAAAAGACTTTCAATCATTCATAATCTAAATAATTCAGAGGCAACTGTATTCACTGGGAGGCACCGGCGAGCCCTTTTATGCGCCCCCTGATTAAAAACGGGAGAGTGAGAACGCCAATTGAAAACGCTGGTAAAGGTCATGTCCTTATGCGGCGCGGCTAATACGTGGAATCACAGCTGAGGCGACTCAGAAGGCCAGATTATATAGAGCGTGAGGAGGGATGAATAGTAGGTCTAAGAGGCCAGAGAGATGGAGTGGATTTAGCACCGGCGACGAGGGGGAAGCACCAGGAGCTTTACAGAGAGTCCAGGTGGGAAGGGATACAGTGCCTTCTCTTAATTGTGTTTAATGCCCAGTGAAGGGAGCTCATCCAAGTGTGTCACTCTCTTAAGTGACTGTGAAACCACCCAGCCCCCGCTCAATCTGTCTGATCTGGGCCTACCAGGAGCACGGTCTAATCTCTGCCCTGCTTCTACTAACACTATTACTACTACAGCTACAACAACAACAACAACACGCCGCCATGAGGCCTCTTCTTTTTTTGTGGTCGGTGCCACAGGAAATTCCTCCAGTACAAGCTCTGATCTCGGCGTTATCTGACCTCGGCATATACGCGTGACCTCGATCCCCTCCACTTGAGCTCCTTATCTTCTTCTAATTGCGGGACGGTGGTGTTTTTGATATCCCATCTGCGAAGGATCAAGGAATCCCCAAGTGTCGGAGAGGCTTGTAAATAGCTACGGAGAAAGCTTACTATCAAGGAACTCGCTGCCACTAAATCAATCAGGACTGCTGAAGCTGCAGGGTTATGATTAACATCTGGGTCGGAGGAATAAATTGGAAACAGTTTTGATTCACTCGTGGTCTCATCGATGTGATGAAAGTGCTGCAAATGTCCCACAATACTGCGAACGTTACCGCTGTTTACATCAGACCAGCGAGCCGTTTGTTTGTGGCGCCCCCGTCGCCGTAACATGTGATCCGACTTGACCCGCTGGAGTTCCACATTAATTATTTGTGTAGATACAAACAAGCAGCACCGATGCCCTGGGCTAGACTCTGCTTTCCACTTTCTGCAACTTCGCGAAGCACCGAGGGTGACGCACGGCTGCTTTCCAGGTTCATTAAAAATGTCACTCTTGCTTAGTTGCTCAAAAACTCAGCCGAAAACAAATCCGCTGTTTTGCCCCGACGATGTTTCACGTGCGCACCGCGGCGCCGGAGACGCTTCCCCTTATCAGTCTGAAGATTACTTTCATGTTGGAGGCTGAGAGCAGCACATCCTCCAGCTGTGATAATGAAAAAATAAAAAAAAAATAAAAAAAAATATCTGTGCAGCCTGGAATGTGAAATCGGTTGCTCTCGACGCTGAATTGAGTTCACAAAGTTAACAGCATTTCTGACAGCAGGGAGGAATGAGGGCACGTGTAATTGAGCTTGATATGGAGTGATTTCAAAAAAAGAAAAAAGAAAAATCAATCAAAGTGTAAGAGTGGGCTGAGAGAATATGTGCCCTCTTTGTACGTGTTGGGCAATATTTTGAGAGCACTTTTCTTTGCAAGACGAGGATGGAGTCCGGTGTCTAAATGTCATTCGTGAGAAAAGTGATGAAAAAAAACAAAACTGCAGACGCTATAGGAAAGAGCAGAGCAGCGTTAAGTCTGTGCTGGAGGAAATTGGAGGACATGCGATGTGACCCTATCTAAGCTGGATGAGTCGGGTCCCACCGTCAGGGGCCCGGTAACACACTCCCGGGTGAAAAAATAATTGCAATAATAGTGTGAGAAGCAGCTGTGAAGCAACTTTCCAAACAGGAAGGAGGTGTGAAGGAGGTCAGCCGTGAGGCCGGAGAAAGAAAGATGGTGTATTAATGCCACAGAGATTGGACGCACACGTGAGCTGTGTGTGAGAGCGACTCGAGTGAGGGAAGACGAAGCACAAACCACGGGCTGACCCTTCATCCGAGTGGCTGGCTCGGACAATTATCAGTTGCCGCGGTAACTGGCTCGGTGACACGGGGCCGCCCGACGCCGGACCCCGTTTCAATCTCCCCCGGAGGACCGAGGGGGTCTGGAGTGTGTGTGTGTGTGTGTGTGAGACGCTGACCTTTCTGCACACTGATCAGCCGGAGAGGTCGCGTCCTGTCATAGAGAATGACAGCGTTTGTCAAATTACTGCTATCCTCTGTGACTGATCTCATCACCACAGCTCGATGGCCCCAGTGGACGAGCTGGCCAAGCCGAGCCTCTTAATTCAGCTTTCTGGGCCGCCGCTGAGAGTAAATAACCGGCCAACAAAGAAGTCGTCTTTCACACAGACAAACTAACATATAGACGTTTGCTTTGCCGTCCCGACGCCTTTTGTTTAAGTAATTAGGAAACACTTCAACCATTACAGCACAATAAACCACGAAGCTGGAGAAAATGCCAACCTGACTGCATCGCTAGGGACGGAGACACTTCATCACTTTGCCATCCCTCCCTCCCTCCACCCTTTACTCCATCCTCTCTGCTCACGATCAGGAGGGAAAAACATTTTTTTCACGCTGCACACAAAAATCTTCGTCATTGATTTTGCACTGAAATGGAAGTGAGGGGATGTTTACCGCAGCTAAAAGGAGATTTTTTTTTTCAATTTCCACCACGCGATCCTGCGAGCCGGTGATTCATGCTACCATAAACGCTCACCGGCCACTTTATTAGGTACGACTGAGTTCAACCGGCCTTTCTCCTTCAGAGCTGCCATCATTATTTTGTGGCCCAGATTCAACAAGGTACTCGAAACATTCCTCAGAGATCCATAACGTCACGCAGATCTGTGGGCTGCATCTCCACGGTCCTGATTTATTCTGACTCACCTTGTTTTTATTAACAAAACTGAAGGAAATCTACTATTAGCAACAAAAATGGCAATGATTTGATCCCATTTTCTCCAAAACCTAATCAAATCTAACCCTGAAGTCATGTTTTAACCAAATCATTTACAGTTTTGACAAAAACAAACCATTTGCTCTCATCAAATTCTGTGACAAAAATAAAAATAAAAACAATCTCCATTTCTTATTACAACCAAGAAGCCATTAGTGACCCCGCTACAACCAACAGCTAAAACTTATAGACATTTTTTTGTGGCTTTATTCTACTTTCTTTCTTCTTTCTTTTTAAATTGTGGCATTCTGTCGGTTCCTTGTTTGAGCTATTTCCATGTACAAAACTTCATATTGCAGCGAACAACGTCAGTAAAAATGTGACAGGAGCAAAAAAAAATAAAAAAGAAGAAAGAAGAAGAAAGAAAAACGCCCACAAACTGCTCGGGTTTCTGAGGGTTAGAGTTCAGCTTCACTACGCAGCAACTGTTGAGCTGAATTAGTACAAACAGAGCATTAAAAGCAGCTCCTCTGTCAATAGCAGCAACCTCACTTTGACTTTTGACACGAGCTGTTGGCAGCTGGATGCGAGTACAAACGTTCCTCTAATGAAGGAAAATATCTTCATTTCAGCTTAACAGCGACCGACCAAATGTTGGTAACACGCCGCACATCCAAACAGCAAAGAGCATTTTCTGCCGAGGAGAAAACTTCTCAAGTCTACAAAGTAATAAAAGGAAGTTCAGTTCTTACTGACTATAAATGAAATCAGCTTTTTCCTAAAATCCCTGTATGGTCATTGATTAAACCCCTAAAAGCTCTGCTCTGTGTAATAAAGGTGCATATTGTGGAGTGTTTTCCAGGAAAATAATCCCTTTCTACCTTAAAATGGCTCGATGCAGCTCGACATCATTGCTCCCTCTAGGATGCATAAAGATGCAAAAGCCCTGCATCTCTCTGCTGTTCTAATGCTGTCAGACTGGTCTGCTCTGCACAAGGACGGCTTGTAATCATGGAGTGTTTCAGTCATATGTATTCAGCCGTATATGTCTGAGCTGGAAAAAGACTGATGGTACAGAAAGACTCAGGGTGGGTTCCTTGGGTTTGTTCTTTATGAAACACTGACTGTTGTCTGAACGTTTGTTTATCTGGAGTCCAACTGATGCTGGATTTTTGGGGCCACTGATAGATGGTAAATGGACTGGACTTCTAGACTTTTAGTGGCACTCAAAGCGGTTTCCAATGTGTTTCTCATTCACCCATCCACACACCAGTGGCCACAGAGCTGCCATGCAAGGTGCTGCCTGCCATCGGGAGCAACTTCTGGTTCAGTGTCTTGCCCGAGGACACTTTGAAGCGCCAACCTTATGATCGGAGGACAACCATAGAGCCACACTGAGCCACAGACGCCCTTTATGTATATCTGTAGATGTTGTTTTTATATTAGAGTTGTAAGGAGAAACGATGGGGTCACTGTTAATTAATATTCCAGCATGTATTTTGTAAACTAGTCAGGAACTTGTCATGAGGACGAAGCTCGACTCCTCAGCGCCGTCTGCTCAGCTGTGGAACATACTCTGCTACATGCGCTGTGGACGGAGCTGATGGAGCTGATGGAGCTGATGGAGCTGATGGAGCTGATGGAGCTGCTCAGCTGGACAAACCACATGATGACGCTGTCTCTAAATTACCCCGAGCATGTTGTTCTACTTTACACTCTGTAAAAGACTGTTTTCTAACGTGTTGGCAGAGTTATGCTCTGCTGTGATTAGTGCACTGAATGCTCCACCACGGAGGTGTTTCATTCCCTATACGTCCTCCAGCCTATGGAAAAACACCATGAAGACATGTCAACAAGGTAAAAAACAACAACTTGATTTTCCCCAGATGGTGCTTTTAAGATAACCTCGTAAAATAAATATGAAGGCGGAAACAACACTTGGGGCGAAAGACTTTTGCTCCACAAAATGCATTTATGAACAAAAACACGATGAGACCCACATGTTCGCTATACATCCCTACATTTTGTTATACATCTCCCGCTGATGCAGCAGGCCAGGCTGTCGGCTATATGCAGCTTTCCAGTAAAACTCCCCATCTCTTGCCTCCCCAGGCGTCCTGGGGGCATCATGACCATTCCCCAGTGAGCAGCGTACAGCCAGTGTGTGTTGTATAACCAGTGAATTATTCACAGGGTCGGCGATGGTGGCTGAGGTGCTTTCAGGCTCTGAATAAACACTGCATGAATTCAAAAGGGCCGTGACAGCTGTGCGGCGCGAGATTAAAAAACTATATCGCTGTGGTTAAAGTTTCATTCAGCCGGCGAGTGATTACCTACGACTACTGACAACATGCCATTCTGTATGAACACTTAAATTGGGAGCAAATTTGGCATTCATAGGGTCAAGTACACATTGTCCACACATCTCAGCTGATATTCTGTCCGTCTACAGCCCAAACCACTTGTCCGTTCAGCTCCGTGCTGATATGTTTCCATAGATGACGAGCTCTGACAATCCATCACATGCTTAGTCAAGCATCCAGAATGGTGCAATGCTGGGGCTGTGGTTGGATGCCTCGGCTGCACTCTGGAGTCTGGGCCTGGATTACCCTGTTTAGGGGTCTTCAGCGATGCACCTATCAATGATGCAGGGCTTAGCGCCGCTCCCTCCCTCCCTGTCTCTCCACCCGAGAAGCGCTGAAAGGCCTATTCACTGCAAAGTGACTCTAAATCAATCGCGCCAGGAAGGATTAAAGACAGACAAGCCTTTCTCTGCCTGTCCAGAGCTTTCCCTGCTGTCTGCGCTGACACATGCACACTCTTTCACACCTGACAGCAGCCTCTACCCTCAGATGACGAGACACAAAAAGAAAGAAAGCCAGGACAATGGCGAAAGAAACGCTATTAGACATCCCTGACTAATTTTGCCGTTAGATCTCTACCATCCCCAACAAGACTCTTCAATCAGCCGGAGAACCCACAGGCACTTCAATTATGCATCGAGAGCGACGAGTAGGAGAGCACAAGGAAGGGGAAAGTCATCCCATGATTGGAGCCAGAAGGCGAGGCAGCGCCGCTCGCCACAGTCAGTCAAGAGCGACTGAGAGAGAGTGGATGGAGACTCACAGGGAAACGGGGCCTGCAAGCCAAGCACGGACTACAAAGCACAGAGCCAGAGACCAAAGCCCTGGTCCAAATACAGACAAACACCGCCACAGGAGAGAAAAGCTCCTTTACTTCTTGGTGTTGCAGATGCGGGATGGCTGCAGAGACGGCAGCTGCCCTGCAATTACTGCTCCGTCTTCCAAGGCAGCTCAGAAGCGGTGCATAGAAAACCAGTAGTCCTTTAAAGAGATGAAGGCCCATAAAAAAACCCAGTGATGTTCTAATGAGGACAATGAGATATAAATACATAAACGGAGCTGATAACAGGGGGAGACGTTCCCTTACACAAGGCGCTAATTAAATGTGAATTTTGCCGCGTGCGGTTGACATCAAAGGTGCTTATGAGGATATCTTATGAGACATTTGCGTACAATAAAAAGTGAACACGTTAGAAAAATAAATATCTATTTATGTGAAAGCGGTGTCTTTTTACGAGTGCCTGTTTTCCTCCACATAAACTGCCTCGCCTGTGGAGGCACACAAACATTTGGCTCGTATAAATATCTCACTCTGGTCTGCCAGTGCAGCCATGCCGAAAATCCTAAGAGACGGGCAGACGGTTGGACGGTCTCCCATTGAGTTTCACTAGTTGAAGGGCTTAATGAGTGTGCTGGCTCAGCAGAGGCAGAGCACGGACAGAGCTCGGCGCATTAGACAGGTTGGACACTCAACCTGTTCCCCACACATTACATGGACCAGAGGACCAAAGGGCTCAAAGAAACGGGAACTCCCTAATGCACTGTATGGCAGCTATGGTGTGCTGCTGTGAGTAAAATAGAAAGGCAGAGTGCTAACCTCAGCACATTTCTCTGCTCCCGTTCACCCCCCGCTGTATCAAAACGAGCCCAAGACTTAATGTCTGCGTGCAGGGGGACAGCCACTGTAAATGCACCTCGATGGGGGCATCAGCTTCCCACTAGTGTTGTGTCCATATGCTCAACACTCCCACATGCCTCCGTTTGTGTATTTGTCTCAGAAAACCACAGACTAAACAACAGCCCCCCACTCAGCGCCATCAACAACCATAATTTATTTCTCCTAACAGGGACTTTGCAGAATGAACTGATGCGACCTTGGCTGGCGATGCTCGAGATTGCCAGAGGAGCAAAATATGTCATTACAAATGTATTTCAAGAGTCTGACAATTGCTGGCCTCAAATGAGGTGAACAGCAGCCTTGGGATTACTCCCTGGAAATGAGTGAAGCACTTGGGCATCACAAGCACATTGTTATGGTTTTATCTACAGGGCCAGTCGGCCTGACCTTGTGCACAAACCGGCTGCCGGGTTCAGCGAGAAAGGTGACAGTAACTGTGTGCGTTTTCCTGTGCATACAGATGTCTGTGTATTATGCTGCTTATTATCTCATTTCACTGCATGGAGCGAGGGAGCAGCCTTGCTGCAGGGATGGTCTGCACGGCCAGCAAAGATCTGACCTGCTGCTGCTGGAACACAACATCCATTAGAGACACTGGTTCAAACCAACGGCCGATAACATTTCACCACAATGTGATGAAGCCTAATGAACACTGCCAACGGGTGTGGTGGCTGGAACCCAACACAAACATGAGAGGCTAAAGGGAAGCCATGAGCTGTGCAAAAACACGCCGGGGCTGTTCACTATTTGTGGTTTTCTGACGGTTTACAGAGGGGTGGAACAAATTTTCAACAAACGCATCAGAGTAAAATAGTGAACATCTAAGCGTATGTTTATTCCTGGAGCAGCAGCGCTGTGAATGAAACACTCCTGTTATGTAATGCAAGGCATTATGCATCCCTGGAGGGACAGAGGGAAGATGAAGACGCAAAATATGCACATCCGCTTAAGTGAAAACCAGAGCACCAGGCGGATGCCTAGCGAGAAGAGAGGATATTCAGATTGAAAGACGTATAATCAATAGTCACTCTGCATGCCGTACCACAGGGTAAATGACTATTTCCCTGCACTTATAAAGGAGTTTTTAATACCCTTTTCTCTTCATATAGTAAATTATTCATCAGAGCTTAAAAGACAGAGCTATGGAAACATACTCTAGACAGTTTGCTAATGTTATTACAACCTTTGCTATGAACAGATGAAGCAGCCTGGTGGTGGTGGGATGCTACTGAGGCTTTCATTACCGGCCCGGTTCCCCGTCCCCTCACGTCGTATTCGTCCCCATGCTGCTTCTTATACAGAACAGTTCTTTTCTCTTCCCGGTTCTCCCCGAGCATATTGCGGTGTGCGCTGTAATTCATGCCATAATTCATGCTGTGTTACGGCAAGAAAAAAAAAAAAAAGAAAAGCTTTGGGAATTCTGCAGCGCGGCTGGAATCTGGGAATGCTGCAGAACACCGTCCCTCCACCTCGCTTAGTTTTCTGAGCACAAATCCTGGAAAATTGACCTTATTCTGCGAATGTGTGCCACAGCCGACTTCATTCTGGAGATAATAAACTTAGAGTGGGAGAGAACGGCGAGTGAAAACAAGACCTTACATTAACCAATACAGGGAGCCAATCTGTATTCATGGAGGTGCAGCGTGTCTGCCGGCGCTGTTTGAATGTTGATGATGCTCCGTCTGCATCTGCTCCTCATCCAGAGGGGAACGAGGAGGGGGAAGTGATTCTATTTCACCTTTGGCATGACAGCCACAACACCTGAGTCTTGTCTAAAGGCCAAAAACCTCTGCTCATCCATCAATATGAAAACCTGTTCTCGCAGTAGAAAGATAGGGAAAAAAAAGAAGCTATTGATGCTCGATAAAACCTTGACAGATGTAGCATTAACAAAAAAAGCGAGACTCTCGAAATACTTCGGCTTTAAGTACAACAAAACTACTTTCTTGAGGCAAATGTTTCCAAACTTTCAGGGTGTGGAGAATAAAATCAGATTCTATTGCCATATGGTGGAGCCCTAATCAGCGTTCCCAGTGGCTGCTGCCGCCGGAGCGATCTCCCTTTATACCTCTCCTCTCCCTCGCAATCCTATTGCTTCTTTTTATTCATTCAAAAACAGCTCAAGTGGGATGACGGCTGAGAATTATGAAGCATTGTGTGCATCGCTGGCTCTGTGAGGATACGGAGCTTTTCCCCAAAGAAATGACCTTCAGTCAGCACTTGAGTGTAGTAAAATCTCTCTCTGAGGTCTGAACAGCTCGGCCGGCCTCCCCGCCGCCAAAGCACACGCCGCTTTTAAACGCCGCCTTCCCTCCTTTCCGACCGGTGTAAAGGTCAGGTTTTAGCGGCGGTTTGATGGCACAGAAAAGATTCCTTGACCGGCTCGGCCCCTGTTCCTTCTCCGCGCCTCATTGGAGGTGGCTTTACAGTTGACATGCTAATTAGCACAGAGGGGAAATGGACTGTGTAACTACTCTTTTCTGGTCAGCCGGCCCCTGAATCTCTATCAGAGCCTCATCTCGATGCGCTGGGCCGCACAAAGAGACGTATCGCTAAATAATAGCCGGGCATCAAACCCTGTATTAGCGCCGTGGTGTAGCTACGGAGGTGTTATTCCCTCTAACCTACCTCGGGGTTGTAAGAGAAGGAGACAAGGGGAGAAGGCTATGGCAGGAAGAAGGAGACTAAATGTGCCTTCATTGGAGCAGTAATGCATGGAGGAGGCTGTAATACGACTCCATCAGTGACCTCCACAGACAGACATCAACCCACATCGACTCCCACAACCCCACGTCCTCTCTGAGTAAAAGCTGCCTTAGTATATAAAGGACAATGAGACAGAGCTGCTTCTCTGTAGGAACGACGCTGTGTTCTTGTTTTCAGGAGACAATAACTGCTGAAGTTGGCGGATTGAAAGAGGAACACGCGGATCGATACCTGCTGCGAGCTCGTCATGCTAACTCCATCAACAACATATAAGCTGTTCCCCAGTGAGCGTGTGAATGAGCGCTCCACCAGCAATCTGAGACGTCTTGGTCAGCTTGTGTGGATCAGGGTGGGGTTACAGGGTTTACTGCACGTCCTCGCCAGCACGCCAGCCATTAACGTGCATGTTTCACAACGCTTATCGGCTCCGAAATGTTCTGCAGGGACGGTTAATATTTGAGAATCATCACAGTCAGTCACTTTAATGACAACTTATATCATCTTGGTTTATGGTGGAGGCCTTGATTTTATCTTCTAACAGGTTGTTCTGTATATTTCAGCCAATTCATTCAGTTATTGCTTAGTGACTGAGCTTCAATAGCTTCCTGCAGCTCGTACTATCCACACTGGGTTAAGGAACACAAGAACATGTACTCTGGCTCTGACACTGTCCTTGAATCAGTGCACCAGGTTATGTATTCACTGAACGTTAAAGAAACGTTTACCGAGTTAACTTAAAGTGTCTGCACCAAGCTGAAAATGGAGACACTCAGTGAATTAGTTTCCTAACAATCACCTGGCATTTAAAACATTTGGGAGAATTTCTTCTGAGCAGAAAGATGCTGAATGCACCTCTTAAACAAATGATGTAAATGTGCAGAACATATTGTTAAATCAGCACCGAGGAGTAAATGATGAGTGGTTGTAACTGTACACTCATTGTGAACTGGGCCTCGTGTGAGCGCTACTTCACTTTCCAGTTGCCACCAGTCTCCCCCCCAGTCATCATCTGAAGAATTCTAGCGGCTGCAGCGGAGGCCGGTCTGTCACCAGACCCGGGTTCAAAGACAAAGCTAACAGGGATTACTTTCAGCAGAATATTGTGTGTGATTTCTGTACGTGTCTGCCGCCCCGCCACCCTGGCTGTGGGTCTGGACCTGAGCCAGAGGCCTGAGTCACACCAGGAGAGTCTGAACCACGGTGATCCTGAAAGACTCCTCACTCCGTGGAGCTGAGCACCAACTTTTGCCGTCTTGCTTAAAATAACTCACATGATCACAGATCCGCTAAAATCAAAGCAGCCAAAAGGCTCAAAGCAGGGACACACACACACACACACACACACACACACACAGAAGTGGGACGAAGCCTTTTCAACATCAAAGTCATCAAATATGTAAGAGTTTCAGTAAAGAACAAGATCTCCTAATTTTGTTGGCCAAATGTTTTTTTATTTTTTTATTTCAGTATTCGCAGCACAAACTGCAACGCTGGAGAAATTCACTTCATTTAACGGTCCAAGGTTGATGATTCAATCCCAGAGAAAAGATGTCACAAGATGAGATGAGATCATATAAGATTGTGTTTACTCAGCCTCACACTGTTGAGATGATGTATTTGCGAGTGAGGATGAGCGGCTCTCGTGGGTAAACTCTTGATGGTGAAGAGGGGATTTCACACAGCCGGACAAAACCTCTGCTGCATCCCTAAAAAACATGATTACAGGCTGACACGATGGGCTATAAATCCTTTACAAACGCCACTCACTGCTGAAGCCTCGCCAATCAGTTCTCCCATTGCCTGTCAGCATATCAGGGATGAGAAGTCGACGCCCGTGGACACGCTGCTGCGACGGTAATTTGTGTTGGGGAGTCTTTTCTCGGGATTATCAATGTAATCTCTGCACTGAACCAGAAGTCTTCTCCTCTGTTTCCCATGCTACCTCAGCCTCCACCTCCCTCGCTCCTCCAGCAGCGTTAGCAGACACCGGGTCAGGGTTCACATTGGAGGACTGCAGGAGAGGTCATGTTTAGCTCTGAACCTCTTGTATATAGCAGCAAGGCAGCTAATCTCCCATTCATTCAGCCTTTATGCTCTACTCTGTGTGCACACGTCTGAATGTGTAAAACTCCCCTCTGGCTGCTGCTGCTGCCTACAACACGGAGCTATACGTGACCATGAGTGTTGCCTCTCTGGTTGCTTCTGTTAACGGCGCCCTCGTGGGAACTCGCCGACCCCCCCAGCTGACATGGAGACCTGTGAAGCACGCCTGTGGTCTCGGGTCAGCGCCGGGGGGCCGGGTTAGGTCGAGTCCCCGGAAGTAAAACGACAGGAGTAAGCAAAAAAAAAAAAAAAAAAACCTGCCGAATTATTTGCCGCCGTGCAAGTTCTCCTTCTGCAGTGACACCCAGTCATTTAAATGCAAAGCGAACGGGGAGGAGAGGCTGCAGGCTCCAAGCTTTATGTGGGAGCTGACAGCTGACGGGTTCATCATTTGTTGAGAGTCCCCTCAGAATAGCAGTTATAAATAAATACCTGGAGTACAGCCTGTGAGTTTGGAGAAGCCGGGAAACTATGTTATTCTCTTTTTTTCTTACTGCCAAAATAAAGGTACACCCCGTTCCAAGAGCTGCTGACCTAAGTTATTATACCCAGTCCGGCATCGAGTTTAAGGTAGAAATAGATGCGCTAAAGACGTTCGGCGTTCTCTTTCGGAAGCTTCAAAGGCAGGTTTGACCCGTGCCATGCTGGGTGGTCCACCTTAAATTTCAAAAGGAGCCTTTTCAAAGAATCCCGAACACTAGACTAAAATCTACCTGAGCAAGGACGCAGCTCTGCGGTGGAGTTAAAAAAGACGTAGGCATTGATCAGGAAAAGGAAGCCTGATAAATGGAGTCTTAAGGATTTGTTGAAGCTCCAACAAATCAAACTTTAAAATAAAAAAAAGTTGCTTTCACTTTCTCCGTGCTAGCTTTGATGCTGCGGTCCAGACATCCCCCATCATGGTGGATCTAGACGAGGTTAGAGAGAGGAAGCCGAGGTGTTTCCTACCCGTCACGTCAACAAAGAGACACAAAGAATGGCCCCCTATTGGTTCGTCCTGGAGCACTAAAGTCAAGTTTCTTCAGGTGTAAGTTTCATTGTTTGATGATCAAATTCATAATTCTTGAACTCTGAAGCGCAACCAAAGAAAACTGGAATCTGAAAAGCGTGAAGCCGCGCCGTGTTTTTTCCGTGGCGGTTGGCGGTTTGCCCGTGTTTCCACACGAGGACGCCTCATCACAAAGAGCATTCGGTTTACATGCCTTGTCTGTAAAGTCATGAGTCCCTCTGGCCCATATAATGCAGCGAGGTCAGCTGAAGTCCACCCGGCCCCCGAGCTGATTGAGGCGGTTATATATAGATAGCACTGGCAAGCTAACTCATACAAGGGGGGAAACCGCGGCTGGGGCTCTGTCACAAGGCCCGCCGTGATTTAGTGCAAGATCTTTAATCTAAAATCAGCCAATGGCATAATGGAGCCGGACCCTTTTCCATGACACAAACCAGAACAAGATTTCCCCCGTGGGTTAAGGAGATGAAGTGAATCAATCCAAAATAAATGAAGGATGATGAGACATTAATTGTGGGCGCGACGCTGAGAGTTTAAAAAGGCGGATCTGAAAATCGAGGCTGTAGGGGGCACGGCGGAGGGGGGTCAACCGTTTACCTCGGCGACTGAAAGGGAACATGCCTGTGGGATTCAGGGTACATGATCTGAATAGCCCAGTATTTTGGAAGATGTTAATGAGAGCGGGGCAATGCAGCGTATGCCAGAGAAGGCTTTTAGTCGGAGTGCGGCAGCGTGACCATCTTTTCAATGTCACAGGCGAAGCAAACACGAGTCCGGGGCAGCAAAGTGACATTCTGGGTTCACACGGGTTTGAAGTTATAGTTAATGAGCAGTGGTCACGCACGGCAATCAAAAGATGATGGCAGAACGCTGTAACAAAAGCAGAAATAGGAAAAAAAAGTTTGCTGACTTTGGGTAAGATTAGTCACCGCCGTCGACTGATGGCGCCAGATCAAGGCGGGCCGCGGCGACGAGAGCGAGGGCGCCGTTCATTATGTATGCATTCAAGTGTTCGGCTCAAACTCCGCGTTCAGACGGAACACGAGGCAGATTTTTAGAGGTGGTGTGATTGAGTAAAAAGCGAACGGAAAGACGTGATTAGACACAAACTCACCTGGGGCGGCACAAATTGACACAGAGTCTGGTTTGCGCTGTTCCCGGGGCCTCGCGGAGCCGCTTCACAAATGCACTGAGACAAGAGGAAGAGGAGCGACTGAAGGGAAACAACAGAAGGAGCTGATGTTTGTAGTGAGTTCTGAGATCCGTCGGAGCCTGAGCGGAATACAAAAAACCCGCTCGGCTGCCGTGTCTTCTGCTCGCTAGCTTACGATTTTCTTTTTTGGCTATTTGGTGAGAAAAAAACGAATGACGTCGTCGTTGGTCTGACTCCACCGACTACACCTTTAAGCTTTTACCAACACAACCATATTAACCCTGTCGGGTTTAACCTCTTGAGGCTTGTTTTAAACACACAGAGAGCATCTTTACAATAATGAGACGCTATAGAAGCTGGTCTGAAGGTTCTGTATTGCAACCAAAGGGAGTGAAGCACAACAAATATCACATTAATTTTCATCACAATACTCCGCCTTAAACATGCGATGCTTGCAACCTTCAAAAAAAAAACAAAAAAAAACGGAGGCATTTTAATAACAGATGCAACCTGGTCGTGTTGCAGGGAGCTCCCCAGCGGATAAGATTAAGCACAATACGCTGTGCTTATAATAGAAATTAAAACAGCTTACTATTCCTATTTCGCTCATTTTCATTTGAAGCCAGACATATGTACACTTTGAAAGAAGAAATAAATCTTCCGCCGCCTCCCACGTACGCCAGCAGAAACGCATTGAAGGTGCAAAATGGAGTCGCAGATGAGTGTGTGAGGAAGGTAACCCTGATCAGGACAAGAGAGACACGAGAGACAGAAATCTGCACTTTTTGATGCGAGTACTCTCGACTTTTTTTCATCCTGATGCGGGAAAAAATTACTTTTCTGTCATAAAGTGACACAGAGATGAGTCGAGACGGCGCAATCAAAAGGCCGAGAGCTGCTGCACAACATTCTGATTGAACTGCATTTCTCAGCTGAGAGGTTGGTGTGGTTTTTACTGCACTTAAGTCTCGTCTCATTCTTTCGTGCCAATTTGCCTCACAAGGGGAGCCTTTAATTGATGGCCTTCCTGATAATAAAAATGGAATGGAAAGGAGAGACATTCATTAGGGTCGATGCTCAGACTCTGGACCGGCACTCATCGCTCGCCGGTGGAACAGAAGCTCCATTCATGCACGTCTCACAAGTGAAAATAAAGGAAAATAATAATTAAAACATATATATATATATATATATATATAACACTGGCCTAGTTGTTTTAAGTCATATTACATATTCCAGCGATCAGCCACAACACCAACGTAGAGCTTTGCATTGCAGTTATACACTTTACCTGTCACTGGTTTAAACCCTGTGAACCCCGGGTAGCTTCCTGGTCTGGGATAATTGTTCTCTGCAATGTGAAGCTCTGTGGCTCTATGGAAACAGCACAACCAGGGCTAGAAGTAAAGGGAACTGAAAAATGTCCCCGATGCAGCAGCACAGTTATAATGCCATAAATCATTAAAAAATAAAGACCAACAGCAGAATTCCTTTGATTATTTATTTTGCAAAACCTCCAACCAACATGTTCAACATTTTTCTAGATGCCCACTTGCTGCTAACAAATAAACTCTACGTATTACAGGGACTGTGCTCGTCTCTGCTCCGTGTAAACAGTCTGCAGCTCAGCACAGTTCAGCACAAAAGTCTCTGAATTTTTGTGAAGTGAGTTTTGGTTGCAGCTGAGTCACTAATGGCTTCACGGTTGGGCAGAGGAGTGCAGAATTTTTTGTTTTTTACAGAATCCAATTAGAGCAAATGCTTTATTTCTGTCAAAATTTTAAACAAGGTGGAGGAAATGTCATGAATTCAGGGTTCGAGTCGATTCGGATACAGAAAGCAGCAAAATGGTTTATTTTAAACAGATCTGTGAGCGGCACAAGTGGGTTGAAGTGATTTTGATGAAATGAGACATTTGTAGGCTTGAATTTGATTAATTTTCTGATGGAAGAACACGTCACAGACGAGCAGCTCAAGGACGATTGTTTCAGTTTCTGGCTTTAACAAACGGTGTTTTGGGGTTCGGAGGGTTAATCTTGTGCAGATCTTTAAGTGTGGTGGAAAAAAGTGAAAAACCAGCTAATGAATCAGCATATCGGTGGTCTGATTATCATGTGTCAGCCGGTGTGTGTGTGTGTGTGTGTGTGTGTGTGTGTGTGTGTGCCGTGTACGCTGTGTGAAGAGCAACGACGGAGGTGGAGCAGAGGTGTATTGTCTCTAAATGTCAGGGATGATTTACTTGACTTAAGCCACATCTGCCATCCATTCTGCTCATAGTTAGCTTAGTAAACAGACTTTTGGTGGTAATCCCTGTTAGCTGAGCACAAACAGGAAGGATTGAGGCAATGAAGACCTTCATGGCAAACGGCCAGAAGATTAAATCTGACTTGGGAGTGACAACAGAGCGACTGAGCGGAGTTTTAAAATGACAGATTGCCACGAAACAAAAAAAAAAAGTTTACCTAAAATGATTATTTTAAGATCTGTGCAGGGTAGACGGAGAAACGCTGGTACTGGAAAAAAGGAACTTGGTCTGCTGTTGTGTGAGATCTGGAGGAGACTTGTCAGTATGCGAGCGTCGTGTCGACCACATTCTCCCCAGATAAGTGCTGAACGCTGACTTCCAGACTGGAGGGCAAATAACGGCATCACCGTACAGGACTGAGCATCCTCACTCCAACATCCGCTCGTCATGTATGTCGACTGGGAAGCCTTTCATGTTGTGAAGGTTTAAAAGATGATCTCTGTTGGGAATTAATAAAACTTAGAGCGAGCAGAGATTCGGTGAGGAAGACAAGAGCTCGGCGGATTCGTTTGGGACAGTTGAGTCCATAAGTTGAAGGGTTAGGGTAGTTAGTAATTTATCCTCCTTCTTTTGTTTGTTTCATGCCTCTTTAATGGCTTCTCATGGTCACAAAATGCACATTTACAGAAATCTAACTTCTGACAGAACGTTCCCAGGAGCAACAGAAATAGCAAATAAACTCACCTTAACCTAATTGGCCTTTGGTGCTTTTCCAAAATGTCACAGATGAATTTATTGGATGGCAGCCTGTTGTGAAGAAAGGTTATCTTTTCTAGCCAAACACTACACCCGCTGTGCTGCCGCTATAGAAACCCCAAAATACCGTATACCATATACGAGCGCGTACAAACCAAACATTCTGCAGAATCCCAGAAAAGGCCACGACGGGAACATTACAGAGTTCTGAAGGATTTTTTCTTCTGCGTTTTGCTCCCGTTTCCAGTCAGACGCATAAAAGCTGACTGCGAGAGAAAATGACAGATTTGACCTCATTGCTAAATTATGAAGAAATCATTAATTTGAGTGGTTCCACACGAGAAGTCTCACCCTGTGTGTGTTTTCTTTATTTCTCCCAAGTCGCAGAGCAACTCCTCCACAGGCAATCATCACTTTATTTTGCAGCTCTCTCTATTATTATGATCCTCCTTTAAAGGTTAAGCCGCATCCCTCGCGTCACCTCACGAGAGAGTCTCTATTATGATGGAGCGCCTCTTTCGAATTATCTGATTGTCTCTGTGCTCTTCATGTGGCCAATCCCTTGTAATCTAGCATGAACCCGGCACAGGCAGAAAGGCTTATATACAGCGGGTTGATCAGCTCCCTGCTGACCGAGGGAGAGTGGCAAGAAGGCAGAGAAAACCAAAGAAACTCAGATAATGGAGGAGTCAGGGTGTATACGGTGTGTGGAAATAATGCCGTGAGAACATCAGACGGTGATTATCAGACGTCCTCATCTTTGTGCATCCCTGTGAGTGATGTCAGAGAGGACCTCATTAAATCAGATCGGTACAGGTTTGGGTGTTTGCTGTTTCTCCCAAAAAACACCAGACAAATACAGATTTTCCTGCTGGCAGAAAATTCAATCTGCTCCACTGATTAGCTCGTTTCTATCGCAGCAGCTTTGTCAAAGCCTTTTAAAGGACTCTTTGTCTCATACATGTTAAACACAACCTAATCCAGCGCTAATAAACTCAAAAACATATTCAAAAGAAGCATCAATTCAGCAGCATCTGCAGCATGACAGATGCCTCTGAATAATTGAACGCACACACGTCATAATTTAACAATACTGGCACAGAGTTGTATCTAATTCCTTCAAAGTCAGTGCGTTATTATCTGTTAGCCTGGCGTTTCTTATTAATTGTGGTTTTCAAATGCCAAAACATAATAAATCAAGAAGTCTAATGCAATGAGTGGAAATAAAAAAACAATGGGATTTGCATGCAGAACACTCGCGCCGGCTGCATTCTCATTCCCGCTGTGCAGCTGATTGAACGAGCGCTGTGATGTTTTGTCTGTGTGTGCAGAACTTAACCCACTGACACATGCTCTCTTCAGCTCCATTAAAACAAAGATTTCATTAGATGCTATCGCTGAGCCGGACCGGCGGAGGAGCGCTAACCCTAAAGCCTGAGCACGCTGTTTGATTATCAGAATGCTTTCATGCAATCTTCCCTCCTCCGGTCCATCTCCATAAACGATAGGAAAACTTATTTGCAAATGTGCAGATTCCCGAGGAAACGAGTTGCTTCTGCAAAAACCCAAAAGAGGCTTCAAAATTGGATTTGTGAGGTGCAGCGCTGAGGGCAGAGGACGGAGATTACACAGGGAGAAGTGCTTAACATGTGCAATTACTGCGGATGCTGGGCGGCATTGTGGCATCCGGGCGCGTCGTGTGGATGTTGAAGCTTAATGCGGCGGTTCGAGGGGGAACCCAGCAGGACGTGAGCGCTCACACACTCCCCACATAGTCCTGCTCAAAGGAGATAATTCTGTGTGTACTACAGCATGTGGTCCAGGTACGGAGGAACCGCTGGAGGGGAAGGGCCTCGCCTCCAGCTGTCAGTCTGCCAGGTCCTCTGGGTCTCACCTTGTCTGACATTGCGAGTCAATAATAGGCCATTTTTATAAAAGCAGTAAACAATAGCAAGGTTGGGAAACACTTTGAACCGCTGAGGCCACTTAGAAGTCGAAACTTCTTTGTGGGGCTGAAGGTTTGGCAGCTTGCTGCACAAGAGCAGAATGTGAAAAAAGAAAATAATCGGTTTTACAAAACGCCCCCTAAGATGAAAGTGAAGCAGCGGCGGCGACGGAGGAGCGACTTTAATTAGACGACGTAAGTGTTGGATTAATTCTGCAAGTGTCGGACCTTGAGTCGCCTTGTGATATTTGCCTTGAAAGCAAAATTAGCACCTTGGTCTGATGCTGAGTCTTTCATTGCGAGGACGCCGAGCATACGATAGCTGATCGGCATCGAGAAGCCGCTCTCTCATTAGCCTTTGGAAACGGGTTAATTGCTCCGACCTTTGCTACGGAGTCAAATACTACAATAAGTGGAGCCGCTGTGTGATGGATAACCGCCACATGTGACCAGAACTGACCTGAAATGGGTCCTTAAAGGCAGTTAATGCTATAAAATATGCACCTGAAGGACATGTAATCGAACGAAACAAATATTGATTCCGTGTCAGAGCTGGCTGTTGTTTTTGATTTTGGAGGGCGTGGCGGGATTCCTGATCACGGAGTCAACGTGGCAGCTCATTTGTGCCGCAGGTTAACCGGCTTCTGGCTGGCTGGCGGTGACAGCGGCATGACTGAGGGCAGGTTCTCCCAACGTGACGCCCGATCTATTACGAGAAACAGGAGACCTCATGATTGACGAGTCGCTCCACCTCATCCATCAGGTCTGGCACACGGAGGCCTGACACCGCCATATCCCTCCCATGTGGCCGCGGACCGCTACAACCCTGAGCTATATTTGCTAGCTGACATTAATGCCTCCTCGCTCTCCCCCCGCCGACCATCTAATCTCCCCTCTCTCTCTCACACTCTCTCTCTCGCTGGTCTTCCATGACGTTGCAGATCTGCGACTACTCTATCCCGTGCTACTTCGTTATGGCGGCTTCTACATTACAGCATCGGATGACATCGCAACTTCTAAGAAGTGAGAGCAATGCGAAGGTGGTTTGCACATCGTGCACATGCGACACGTGCAGCGTGATGCAAGAGCTCCCATTAGATTGCAGAGCGTAAGCAAAGAGCAGAGGCTACTGATTCAATTCCCCTGCGCCTCCGCCGTAATTTGATTCAACGACATCAAAGAACTGTCACGCAAGAGATATAATCGTTGAGGAATTTTAAGTCTGTTTTATTCCTTTTAATTTACAAATCCCTCTATTTATGGTTCTCTTGAACATGAGACAGTCTCGTCCTTGTCCAAAAGCAATTAGCGACGGAGGAACAAGGCGGCTCTGGGACCTTTCGGGGGGGATATTGATGAAAAACTCAAAGTTAAGGAGTTGAAATAAAACGTTATCCCGAGAGGAGGCTTGACAAAGGAAGAGGGAGGAGACGCTCATATTGCTGGAGCTGTTTTATGGGAGTCATTATTCGTCTGATGAGAGCTGTCTAACCTGTTTACTTCCCCGTCCTATCTTCATTTTCATTAGAGTGTACTTGGCTGTTGATCCATGCTGTAATTTTAATTAAAACTCATAAGTAAGCAAGGCACAGAGCAGTTTGGCTGCTTATAGACTTTTTCCCCCCATTTTTTTGGGGGAAGTCTGGAGCGGCGATGGAGCCTCTTCACAGTTGGAAATCATGAATAACTGGAGGGAAAAAAACGACTGCTGCTCTACATTCAGGTCAGGACTAAATAAAGCTCCGATGTATGCAGCTCACCTTGAACCTGCAATTAGAAAATCACAAGGGCTCAGGCAGCAGGTATGTAAATTTCCCTCCATCACTTGCTAGAAATGCACTTGTTAATGCTGTAAAAGGTAAACACACGAGGATGCACATAAAACAATACTGGAAGATCCTACATCATGAGTTCCAGCATGGCCGCTGGGTGAGCTCGTTACGACGTGGCCTAAGCCAGGAGGTCCTAAGTGATGTTTTATGAACTGACGCTGAGACGCACACGGCTGTAAACCCGGCTTAGGCGAGCTCACACTCCCCATATTTAGTGAAAGCTCCCGCTAAGTGCAACATGAGGGACATTCAGCCAGGCAACAGGAAAAAGGTCCACTCTGGGGACCCCTTGCATAATTCTCTTGCATAATTTCCCCCCCGTTAAAATCCTCCTGCATCATCTTAATGTAGTGTAATTAATGAGGACAACTTTGCCCTGGCTAATTGAAAATCTGCAGAGTCAGGCTCCCAATGGAAGGAGAGAGAGTGTGAGTGAGTGAGGAGGGGTATATATAGAGTGTGAAAGAGAGAGCTTTTAACGTGTCTTTATCCTCACATAAACCCAGCTAAAAAGCTCCTGCGCTATGCATGGAAACAAAAAAACCCTGTCTGTACTTGTCACTACCTGAACAATGTATTCTCGGAGGGGTTTTTCCAAATCCAATTTGAGATGGCATCGCCTGGCTCGGGGCTGAGTGTTTGGGTCGGAGCTGACACACCGACTGCTTAGAGAAAAGGAGGAGCAATTATAATTAGGTTAGAGAAGATGAAGGGCCAGATAAAAAGTAAACAGTCTTAGTTTAGAGACACCACATGGGACGAATTAAACCGACTGACTTCTGTCAAGAAAAACCCTCTTCAGACGGACACACCGGTTCTCTCATGTAACCGTCCTCCCCATTACTGTTCCCTCTCCTTCCATTCATCTTCCCAATAGTCGAAGCGGCGTTTTGGGAGATGAATAATGAATGACTGTCAGTTCTTCCTGTGAGACAGGTGGAACAACAGGCCGTGAAGAATCTGTTTGAACTGCTGCAGACGTTACGGCCGCTCCATCTCCACGCGTAAACACTCGCTTTGGAATTTTGGCGAACAGCGTCGCCAGCGCGTCCTCGCACTAATGATGTGTTTTTCATTTTACTCATTTCTACTTAATGAGACATTTGAACTTTACTTATTTGAAGTGTTCTGTTTTGGCTCCGATGTGTTATGACGAGAACGGTGATAAATGCGTAAATAGATCAAATAATGGATCCATTCCAGCGGCGTGCGCTAAACACACGCCTGAACAACCGCGTTGCTCGGAAAATTTAGAGAAACGCAATAAAAGAAAATCCAATTCTGGGTGACAGGAATATTGAAATGCATCGCGACGAGCACACTGTCCATTAGCCACATGCCCCATCATTTCATCTTGACTTAAATAGTCATTACAGGAGCGAAACACTCCATTTAGCATTGTTGTGCACACTTAATTTTCCTCTTGATTGAGTCTGCCTATTAGTGCTTTCCGACCTCTGCGTGGCACAGCGGGGACATGGGATTGCTGTGAAAAATGCACAAAAAAATAAAATAAAATAAGGTCACATGCCGAGCCTCTGGGGCTGAGCGCACGCTTTCAGCTTCACAGTTAATTAAGAGAATGTTTGAAATGATTTTGGTTGGTATTTTTTGCTCTCTTTGTGGAGAGAAAACTTAATGGAACTGAATAAAACATGCGGCGTACCTTATCACGGCTCTATGAGAAGTGACTGAAGCTAAGCGCCGCTGTAGGTTTCACCTCCAGTTTCATTTCTTTGCTCGGCGCTGCGGCTAGATACACATTAGGATTCTGCCGGATGACTGCAGGTTGGGATTCAGAAAAAAAAAAAGCCCAAAAAAAAAAAGGCGGCCCGTCTGCCGAGCAGTGAGCAGACAGTGTGGCCCGATGAAGAATCACCTGCTGTTACTGAACAGTCCCTCCAATCCCAAGATCGGCCACGTTCAGCTGTTAGGTAGCGCTGAATGATAAGACACTGGAGGCAATAACTGCTTTCTGCTACATCTCCTCTCTCTGCTGCTATTAGACAAGCTGGACTTCAAAACAACACAAAATGACATCTAAATTGGCATCTCTGGACTGTTTTCTGGTGCACAGTGCTGCAATGCTCCCATGTGTCTGCTATCTCTTTATCATGCTGGCCTGAGAGGTGATGTGATTTAGATTACTATAACAGAGCTGATCTGAGGCTGTGTGCCGACCCGAGGAGGAGGAGGAGGAGGAGGAGGATGATGATGATGATGCAGGCTGCTGCAGTAAAAGTGACTGAAAGACAGAAAGGACAAGAGGAGGGGAACCAATGGTGCAGCAGTAGGTTTGATGTGGAGGTGCAGGGTGTGGATGTCGTTACTGGGTGTTATAACGAGTTCTCCTATAATCAGAACCAAATCAGGTCCTCTGGGACACAACAATGACAATTAAATGGTTGGACTAAGCATGGAGGATGAAAATGGAAATTAGAGCTGACGAATCAACAGGCGACCGGCGTTCCCGTTGCTCATTTGCTGAACCTAATTAAAATTAAAACACACTCCTAAGTCTGCTAATCTGTACATCTGACCCAGCAACCCCGCTTGGCCTCCTTCTCCTCTGTCAAGGAGGCAATTTATGAAAAAAACTTGCACAAACGCACACTTCAGGGGATGTGGGCACGTTAAAGAAAAAAAAGAAGGAATATACAGACAATTGTGTCAGCGTGCCTCCATGACTCCATTCCTCTGCGTGGCATCCCGATCACAGCTGCACAGTGCAGATAATTGGGTTGTAATTAGATGAGAACACACCATAGGAGGTCATGTAGTGTTGAAGTTGGCGTATCGCCGCTGGAAATGGGCTGTGAGAAGAAGCGCTGCATTGTAGCTGTTCTGCATGATTGCCTATCAAGGATAGTCGCACGAAACACGCCGAAAATACCCACAGATGTATGCATACAAACACACACACAGGTCCTTCTGTTAGCGGGCTGTTAGAGGAACCGGCTTTGACACGTCGCTGCGTTTGGTTTCCACATTCCGCCTTAAGGGAGATGGCGCCTTGCCAGACTGCACACTTCTGAAATATTAAGGCTTTGTACCCGCTGTACGCTACTAATTCGAGAAAAAGCTGGAAAGGGACAGCAAAGGAAGGTAAGAGTTACGTTCCCGTATTTTCCTCACTCGGAGCATTTCCCCCGTCGCGTCAGGCTCACAAACGATCGCACAAGTCGGCGCTGAGAGTCGGCGAAATGCACAAAACTTCCCTTTTCACGATAGTTGTTGGATTGTTTCAGCAAACATGAAGTCACTGAGCAGCCAGACCTTTGAAATGAACCGTGGGCCAGAATGTGGGCCGCACATCTGAGGTTCTTTAATTTAAATGATGTGATACAGGGAAGACCTTCAGGCAGCGAAGCCGGCTGCCTGCATAAACATCTCCCTGTTGTTGTGCCAGATTGGTCCCATACTGACACGCACAGGTCATTATGGACAAAACGCTCCTATAAGAAGAGGCCCGACCAGGAAAACGAGAAGTCAAGGGTTCGAAAATATCAATTCGCCTCAACTTGTCTTGGAGATCTCACCTGAACTGAAAGTGGACTCACTTCTCTGCTGCCCGCCTGCATCGGCATCAATAATTAATGAGCGTGTCTCTGCCCCCGCCTCGTTATATTCTACTGCAGGATAACTCCTGTTACACCGACTACAGGAAACTGATGCCTGCCTGGAGAGCCTCCTGTCTTTTTTGTTTTAAACTTTATGTGTCCATCATAATGTTTCATTATTCCTGTTCTCGCCGGAGTGATGAGGCTGCAAGAAAACAAAAAGCAGACGGCCGGATAGCTGATATCTTCCTGTTTTGTTTATTCACAAGAGGATGGGCACATAAAGGGTGATTTATATTCCGGACAATGATAAGGTAAAGCCTCTTAGCAGCCCCTGCGCTCTCGGTGAGAGATAACCGGAGGCTGGATGTGAAGAGCATCCCTTCTAGTGCAAAAATGTTGGCTGCCTGGGAAACTCAGTGATCTGTGAAGCTCCACTCTCAAGAAGAATGATCAATACACTCCCATCTTACTATTTTCTCTCCAAAGCTCAAAGAAATCACTATCCGCTGCACTGGCACAGAGGAGGTGTGAAGCGAAGGCGGATAGCGGTGGGCGGTGAAGGTGGTCAATTCAATTATCCCTCTGTCAGAGCACATTTTCTATTCTAGACAGCCGGCAAAATCCCGAGGAAAAAAAGGAATGCCAAACACGTTGAACTGCTTTCAATATTCCCGAGTCTCAATTACATATCATCATCCCTGGCAAAGCCCATCTGGGGATAATTTTATACCAGAAATAATCTGTTTTTTAATACTTGGAATTAAGCAGGTGTCAAAATCTAAATTTTAAGGGCTGTGAAAGGTCGACAATGCCAATTTCTCGGGGAAGTTAATGGGATCCTTGGCTGGAGGAGTCGTCTTTTGAATTCGTGCACCTACTTGTGTCTCTTTGTGTGTGCGTGAGTCACCGAGTGACGCGCGAGGCTGCAGCGCGAGATAGCGGCGAGCGCTGAGCAGCAGGACGGGGAAGGTATGTTCACCAAGACCACAGGACCAGTGAGTCAGACGGAGGCAAGTTTGGGTCGGTGACACGACCCAGACTCTGTGTCTCTGGTAGGAAATGTCACGGGTGAATGAAAATACATGTAGGCCGCATTAAGCAACACACACTTCAGATAGCAATCAGTCTGCTGCAGGCTCGTGGAAACAACCACCATGTTTTATGTTACTCTGAGGGAGCTTGAAGCTAAAAAGCCGCTCGTGTGCTGATGAATCCGTTGCTTTTCAGTAAATGGTGTTTAAAGGTGATTTCTTTTTAAATTATCGTCAGTCTGTGAAGATCAGTCGCCTGATTTGGGATGAAAACCTGACATTTTTGGTGCAACCATTTCCCCTCATGTATCACGTGTGTTAACGTTTTCCCAGAATGCATTCTGACAAATGGATGTCAGTTAGCTGGAATAGAACACAGAAGTAAATCACGTTTACTACAGAAATATGTACCTTTTAAAACCTCATGTCAACACTTCAGACTCTAACAGGACAAGCTGATGGAGTCACACTTTGGTGCAAAGCATTTATTTGGATGTTGAAATGACTTTTTACTCATTAAAAACAGCAGAAGTGTTAAAGCAGCACAGCAACTATTATGTTCATCTGAAATATATGCAAAAAAAAAACAACAAAGCTTTAGAGGTGCTTGCAAGTGGATTATGTTTTATACTAATATTTCTTTCCAAAATGAAGCTACTGGTGTTCGTTAATATGCATCATGCAGACAATAAGGTGTTATTAATTTTATTTTTCAGCTCTTGTTTCACAAATTATCATAGTTTTGCCCTCCATTGGTAAATACCGGTGTTATGCAGTACAGCTCTGTGCTGTATCATGATGAACCAAGGCCACCGTCAATGAAATCACCTGACTGTTGAATAAAAACATCTTCCTTTACAAAAAGGTTGAGTCCTGTTTGCGGTGCAAAACAGAACAACATCCCGCTCAGCGCCGCCGCAGCCGCAGATATCTGATCGTAAGCACTTGTCAGCTTTGATTGGCTAAATATTTATTGAATATGAATAATCGGCCGTCAGACGAGAAAATAGAACCTGATGTACGAGGCACAGCAGCGAAAGGATGCTTGAAGAGTTTTTAAGTGATTCAGGATGAAGCTCTCTTTAATATCTGATCCAATTGAAGCATGTCCTCGTGGAAACAACCCGTGAGGGGCGTGTCGGCTGCAACACGGCTATAAATCAGCATTACGGCGTAAACACGCGTTGTTGCTAAATTCATTTCAAAGTTAAACTCCACATCTGGCTTTGGGTGAAAGTGCAGACAGCGGCGTGTCAAATTAATGCACTTTTTTTTTTTTTTCCATTATGTGTAATCACTCAGCAAGAATCTGACTAACAATCGGAGAGAAAGTCACCCAGAGGTAATGATGATAATAACGGTAACAAATATGATGCTGATGTTTGTCGACTCTAATTTGGTCCAGGCTCTCTCTGCTCCATCACGGTGAGGTCAGCGGTATTTAACCAATAATGTGGTGCACATCAGAGAGAGGTGCAGAGTTCCACAAAGCAGAAGGCTGATGGGTAATAGAGCTGACAGATCTGACCGAGGAGGCGGCGGCTGTAAACACCATTTCCCAATGGCTACTCACCGAGCTGCTTTGCTTCCCCCCTCCACATTTATATTGTAAACACCTGTCTCCTCCACGGTCTGCTCCTCCCTCCACTCGCTCCATACAGGGACAGCTCATCATCCCGTACAGGCAGCTCCACTACAGTAGCAATCAGTTCTGGCTACATCTCATATTCCATTCACACAGCAGAGTAAAGCCCGGCTCCGTGTGGCTGTGGATGGGTAAACAACATCTGACACTTCTGCTGGGTCTCCGAGCAAAACCAGGAGGGTGACGGAGGACGATTTATGGTTTTTAATCAAATGTTGTTTACTGTGTATGTCGCAGAAGTGTTTGCGGCTTTGCGAGCTTGAACAATAATTAATTGGCAGGTCATTGATAACTCTGACAATTACTTTCTCTATTTATAGTCGTGTAACATCGGGAATCAGCAAACACAGATGATGTTATCTGATGTCTCCCTCTGGCTGGCTGACAGTCCAACACACGCAAGTAATTAATTAACTAAAATATAGGACAAAAAAAGAAAGAAAAGAAATCCAGATAATAATATTTGGAGGTAAAAATATCATATAATATGCAATTGTAGCTATAATGCTAACATGCTACCATCCCGGTACAAGTGAGCCTGATGTGAGCTAGTTTTGCAGGTATTTTGTCAATTACATTTAGTCATGATCGTGGTACAAGATGAGCTGTCAGACAGTCGTTAGGACTGATATTGTTTGTGCCAAATTTGGTGCCAATCAGGGCTTCACAATAGTCACATTACTGGAAATGCAGCAGGAAGTAATGCAAAATAACTCATCACGCTACGGCGGCTTTTGCTGCCTGATACAAAAAGAAAACTCATGGCTCTGCTTCTACGCAGTGAATCAATAAGAAAGGTCTGCCTGATGGAATATAATTTACCCTAATTTAAGAGCTCCATCTCAGCAAACCGACTGAAACACTGAAAAAGAAGATTTGGTCGCAAGAAGAAATGCAGCATCGGCACTGACCGAGAACAAGTCCTCCGTCTGCAGCGTCCTGCAAGTGTTGCTACAACACGAGACAACACAACTAATTTGTTTGACCATTTAAATCAGCACCACAAAGCTCCGTCTGACGAGTGCAAAGCCCGATCTGAGCGCCGTCCAAAGCCAAAAACTATTTCAGATGCCTTCGCCAGTGTTAATCGCAGCAGAAAGGTTCCAAATGGCACAGCGAAATCACTGATGCGACAACTTTTCACCTCGCCGGAGACGTGACACCAACGGCACCAGAACCAAAGCGGAGTTTAAAGACACGTTCCGGTCGCTCGACAAAAGCCGCAAAGTGCAATCTCTGTTTTGCTCAAGTTGGACTCCCAAAGCTGAAGGAAACATGCAACAGAGCAGCAGAACTGGATTCTTACTTGTGGTCCAGCCGGTCAGCGTCTCGTCGTCCACCTAATTAAAGACGACGTCCAGCTGAAAAGTTGCTGCATTTTTCCTGAATGATCCCATCAAGGATGAGAGAAGCTGTTTGGGGCCTCGATGAGAGATGGTGGAACAACAGCAGACGATGTCATCTGAACAGGCTGCAGTGTTTCACACACAGCTAAGTCAAGATCTATAATTCATCAGCTGTTTTTTCACGACTGTGAATCACAGAAAGACATAATATCTCAGCGTAGTTCTTCTGACATGCAGCCCTCGTGCCGATCCATCCAGTGGTTTCTGAAATCTTTCCGTCTGAACGAGAAGACTGACAAACTTTTCCCTCCACGCAGCATGATTTCCACGATTCGTCCTCTTGTGCTGATTAAAAATTGTAGCCGCTCATGGCTTAATGCATTAATCCTCTGCTTCTTTTGCTGGATTAATTATGCAACTCTAATTTGTTTTGAAGATGAGTGATGAGGAAGTAAAGAAAATATATAGTTTACACAAAATGCATGGATTAAATTAGCATTTAGATGGATGTTCTCTGTTCAAACATGTCTTTTAAGGGAGTTTCGGCTATTTGAATGTTGTATTTCTACAGGATAAGATGAGCTCCGGAAGAGAAGAAAGAGAGAGAGGAGAAAAAAAAGAGGCTATTTTTGCTTTACTAAGCCTTTAGGCGATACAACACTTGAGTCTGTGTGGATACAGCATACGACTGCGCTCGCATCTGTCTCCTTGTTAGAGCAAGTGCAGCCCGGTGCCAAATTTTCACACCTATTTAGGAGCCAAGCAGAACTAGATCTGAAAACTTTTGAGGCACAGTCTGATCTTTCACCTGCAAGAACACAGTGTTGAAAGACTCACACCGAAGCAATCGCACTGCAAACAAACACGCACCGAGGAACAGCGGCGGCGGCGGCGAGGAAGGCCGAGGAGGGAGGAGGACAGCAAACGCCACACAACAAGTGAACTAGCACTTTATTTTTGTTAGCTTAATGCAGCAGGCCTACTGAGAGTAGAACCCAACCAGAGGTTTCCTGATGAAGCCACCACGTTCTCCTACTTGCAAATCATTGCAGTCGGGAAACAAAAAGATTCCATCTGCAGCTGCGGGCGGCGGTTAATTGAGGAAACAAATCTCTCAGCAAACCATTCTCCTCGGTCGACACATAATGAAATTCTCCACCTAAAATTGTTTATTTGACTGCCTTGACCTCTCTCACTCTTCATTTCCAGTGTAATGGAACAGCCCGCGGTGGAAAGATTGTGCAGAGATGTGGATAATATCAGAAGATTTGCCAGGACTGCTGAGTCTGGTTCTTCTGCAGCATGTGGTCACTGGAGCTGATAACCTAGGCACGCTGCATGCCGAGCAGCATAGAAATTATCAATTTGGGCTTTATGCTCTTAATACTCAACCATCAAGCCGCACTCCAGGAGAATTTGACAGATTACCTTTGAGCCGCAGCTGCAAAGTGACTTTTACACAAAGCTTTACAAGGAGCTCGATTGTAAAGGAGGTGTGTGGCGGCACAGATCGCTCGACGCTGTGGAGAAACCAAACTGGGAGTAAAAATAGTTTACGACGGCGTGAAATCAAAGTGCTGATTCACTAAAGGTGCACATTTAGTCTTAGTTTTACCCAGACATGTTCATCGCTCAGGCTTTGTTGCACTCTCTGGAAAAAGAGTAGAAAGTCCTTTGAAAGTCGAGGAAGAAACGCTGAAATCTCAGGAGGAGGGAGATGAGATTGAGCCGGGCTGCTTTCCTTCATGAATCAAAGCACATCATAGACATTCGGCAGCCGCTGGTGCAACAGGTGTCTCGCTCCTCCCTCCTTGCTCCTCCCTCTCCTCTGCTTTAGCATGCAAATAACCCTCCTCGGAGCGAGGCTTGTTTACCGAGCAGCGTCTCTAGATTACACATGCATTTAAACAAGTGCTGTGCAGGGCGTCTCTCAAGTAGGCCACCTCAGATGGATCCATATACAATGAGCGTTTAGAGAGCACTTCTCGCTGAACGGCAACAGCGATAAACATTCTGCTCCGTCTTATGCACTTCCCTCCTGCGATCGCCAAAGTGACAGGGACATTTTCAAGAGGCAGTCTATCTGCCCGCGCACCTGTCCAACCGCGGAAACAACACCCGACGTGTCGTTTCCAATAATTTGCTCGGTGGCTCCCCCGTCGTCTTGACATGCTTCTAGCATGCCCATCTTCCCTCCGCTTTGTCCCGTAATTGTCCTCCATCCTGGGAGTTTGGGCTAGATAATGGCGGAGTGACAAGTCTGCTGCACTCTGCGCGTGCCACGCAGGTGATGCCTCTAAAGAGCCCGTCGTATTGTCAGTGTGTCACCAGTGGACGGCTGCCAACAGATAGCAGGCCTATCTCGTTTAGACAGGAACAAATGACGCAGAAGATAGAGCTAAAGCTGATCCATGCCATACTGAATTATCGCTGTGTCCAGAGGCCATTTCAAACCGAGGGCTGCTAATTACACAAGCAGCTTCTGTGGCAATATTTGTGCCGCCTGTGCGCATGCTGAAATGTTTCCACGACAGGCAGACGATTTCCTTAAAGCATACGTCGGTTTCTTTCCATTTTCATGTGACAGAGGAGGATATTATTAATTCAGCTGCTGATGGCGAGGCATTAGTTCCTCTCGAGGTGCCTCTCATGTTCACCCCTGAGTGCACTGCATGAAAAAAAGCTGGCTCAGGAGGAGTGTCACTGTGGATGTGGCCACGCCAACTCTCTTTTGTTTAGCCGCTGTTTTCCAGGAACAGGAAGACCTCCTGGGTAATCAGCATGACAGGCCAACAGAATACATTGAAGACATTACGATCAATACGGGCGACAGAATCCAATCGATGGTGGAATTAGACGCTTTGTTGAGGCCACTTGTGTAAATATTTGCATTTGGATTTTCGACAATTACATAATTTCACCTGAACTCGCGTCACCTTGTCTGTTAGCTTTGACCTTATTTTAAAGCGAATGTGCGTCTGCATCACTTCTAGAGCCGCCATAGTCGCTGCCAGCTTCAATCACATAACAGGAGGACCCAGAAGACAGGAAGACAACAGCAAATTAATTAATAACAACCACCAGGAAAGAAAAGAGCAACCCAGCAGAGGATGCATCTTCCTACGTAACACTGACGTGATACCACGCTATAAAACATGCAAACCCCTAACAAGTGGTTAAACAGGACCGAAGCATGTCAGAACTCAGCTCTCCAGCTCAATCATGGGACACATTATTATGCAGAGGCCTGTTTCTCTTCTGAGGTGTAGCTGTGCGATGTCTCCTGTGCCTATAAGGAGCAGGTCACGTTACCGGTGAGGGCGAAGCAAAGGTCTAAATCGTGTATGAAAAAAGCATCGTACCATGAAAAGGTCCCCATTAAGGGCCAACCTACTTTTCTCCCCTGTGCCTTCAGCACATTTTCTCTCCAAGAAGCCAGTGTTTGGTGTGCCGCGCTGACAATCACACACAAAAAAGAACAATGGGGGACTAGCAGACCAGCTGAGACGTATATTATCTGAATGACTATAATAGATGGTTAGATGCACAGTCAGCTAATAGCTCGTAGGTGAAATCTGTCAGGGACAGACTAAAAAAAGCCGTTAACTGGAGGACTTCTTTTCATGTTGGTAACAGCAAATGCAGCATTTAAATGTACACAGATTCAAAGAAACGGGTATGAATATACATGATGTACGCTCTCCTGACCTTGGCTGCCTTCTTCACATGCTGGAAGTCAACTGGATGCATTATGCAGGAACACCAAAAATGTTGACAGTAAACTAGAGGCAGCATCACTGCTCAGACTTTCCTGCAGTGCCTTCATGCGCACCAGCGTAGTTAGTATCTCTGAGGACACAACATCCTGCTTGTGAGATGGACTCTGATATAATGAGGATCCATGCAGCTGCACTCTCCGTCTCTCCGTAAGCAGCACTGATGCAGCGGGAAACTGTATATAAAAGAAAGTATATTGATGTTTTGCTTTTCTTTCTCGCCGGAGCATATCTCCCGTAACTAAATGCGTCTCTGAATGAAGTTATTCTTGTCTCTCGGATGGAAATGGAAACTGAACGCTGAGGAATTGTACTGACGATAAAACCGACCACCCACCACAGTTAATATGAAAAACAGCCGATTCCTCAGCCAGAGCCCGCTCTTAGGAGATATTGGATCAACACCTCAACGATGTTAATAAAGCTATTGTCATATAGACCGGCATGAAATGCGATTGCTATTGAGGACGGTTTCTCATCGTAGCGACGGCCACGGCTCTCCTGTGACTCATCCACATTAGCATTCTGCTTATTTGGATCCTAAAAATGTAACAGGATGTGGGAACGCGCCGGAGAAATAGCCAATATGCAGATTTTTTTTCCCATCATGTTATTATTATTTACGTGTTCTCACCTGTGACAGGTACAATGAACCATTAGAAAAGAGCTCCAGACATTTTGGGACTAAAAATGGCAAGACTGCAGAGAAACGCCTTCATCTCTCCAACAAACCATGAAAGAATTAGAGGCAAAGTGAGAACATGCTGCAGGACAATATTTTTCCCCTCACATCTCTTTTGCAAGGTAAGCACTTCAATGAAAAATGAACTGTAGAGGTGGAAGGCTTTTGAAGATGGAGAAATGCTTTGCAACTGAAGCAAACAGAAATGTGCTTTTATGGACCAATTACGGGGCTCTCAGTGTTATTGGCAGAGGCCAGCAAACAGACATGACAGCCTTCACATGCAGAGCCAGACCTGCCACTGTTCTCGTCTTCATCACATGGGTATCTTAACACCATCATAATCTATACTTGCAACTCAATTAGGCTCCTGTCAAGAGCTTAAAGTGTAAAATCGCTGCTGTTTGATTCAGGTTTCGTGGATCCTGCACAGCCTTAAATTAGACCACACAGCCAGTAGGCGGACGCTGCACAATGTGTCGACACACAGTCTGGCTGAGTGTGTGCTTTCCACATCCTCAAAGGTGCACAGACAAATAAACGAATGAGCGAATGAGGTTTGTTAATTCCATTATGAATGGCAATTTTTCCTCATAAAGCCCAGTGCAGCATTACAGAATTTTAAAGCCAATACGTTACAGATGAATAATGCAGAAAATGAACCTAAAATCTTCTGTATGTGCTCAGCACAGCTAATCAGTCTGGGGAGTTCAGAGCTGTCAGAAAGAAAAAGCAACTGAGTTATTTAGTCGGTTTAATCCTGCTGTCTGACTGCTGCTCTCCTGATACACCTGCGCTCACTTTTTATCCGCTCATCTAATGCTTATTTATCTCGCTCTCCCTTTAAACAACATAATAAATATTACCGCCGCTGTGCAATACGGCCACTGGGTATTTCACTTTAACCGCAATTAGTGCACCGCTGATATATGTTGTTAAAGCGTAACTAAATATACACAGAAGGTCCTCTTTGTGCTGAGATGTAGCTGCAGCAGCATGTCTGAACTGTAAAAGGCAGAGTTCAGCAGCGTGACCCGGACCTGAATGGTACCGACAACGAGTCTGCACTGGGGTTCTGCATGAAGCTTCTGGCTGCAGGTCACGATCACGACGTCTTCATTTTAAATATAATAATTTTGTGATTCTGTCAGTCCTCTGTCATGCATGGCAGGAACATCGGCCGGTGGGAAGGAGGAGGACAGACGGCTGGTCAGAGCATCAGCCCACTGAGCTTGTGGTCAGCAGTGCATGAAATATAGAAAAAACAACAACAACATGTAAACGAAGTGAAGAACTCGAGCTCGATGTAAAAATCTGAATCACTATTTCCACAGGTTCTGATGATTTGATTTCTAAGTTTTTCTTTCCCTCACAGAAGACCAAATGATTTCCACTTTTGCTCCCAGGAGAACAACAGAAACGGCACGACGAGGATGCGAGGGGGAGCGAGCGAGACGGAGATCTGAGAGCGAGGCTGAGTCACCTCTCAGGGAGCTGTCATCAAACATCAATGTGTTCACCTCTCTTGCTCTTGGGAAGAAGTGCCCTCCCCTCCCTGTCTGCCTTCATGCTTCGCTTGGTCCCACCCAGGAGAAGGACGGCGTTTCGGGTGTGCCAGTCTGTCGCCTCAGAAGGGGACTCTGGGAGAAATCTGGCCGAGCCCATCTGTCTCATTGTTCACTTGTGAACGCTCTGTTGTGCAACCGGTGTGAGCAAAACGCAGTCATGGCTGAAGATCTAAAATCACGACAAGCAAACAGAAATAGGTGCAATGTGTATGAAATGAAAGGGGCATTAATGGGCTGACCCCGAAGCACTCGGTGCCGAGTCCTCTGCTGATATTATGACTGGATAAAACAGGGCGCTGTGGATTTGTCTCACCACGCTGCGCTGATGAGTGCATACACAGCCAAAAGGTCTGTGTTAATAATTACTCTGGATCAGTATGGATGAATGAGATCATTCACTGAGGGTGGCGATGACCCCATAATGAACTTCTCAAATTAGACTCCTTTAGCCAGCCTCGGTGTGCCTACGCCGAGCTCCACTTGGACTCGCTCTTTTGTATTCCACCACCATCCAGAGTCGCCCATTACTGAAGCCTGGGTGGCTTAATAAGAGAAATGGAGACATCTGTGCAGAAATACTGACAGGGACTGCAAATGGCACACAGGAAGTGAGGAGGGCTTCAGCACCGACTTCTCACATTGTTTGATTTTTAATTAACAACCTCCTATAATAGCAAATGGAGGAAAAAAGAATACAGCTGCAATTTGTCCAGAAATAAAAAACCTTTAATTTTAGTCGGTACGTTGAAGTTTTCAAGATGTTCAGGGTATTAAATGTAAAGGTAACATAACAGCTGCTAATACAGCTTTCATTAATTGAATTAGAGGTAAAGGCTGGTGAGTGTGGCTTCAGTTCTTCTGTGTTTGCTGCATTATTTAAATGACTCCTATTTCCTGACAGGGAATTCATAACCCAGGCGTGAGCCCCCTTACACCCCATCATTCATCATCTCAGGTGAATGTGTACCATTACTGACAACTTCAGCGTATGGCTTTTTGCATTTCTACTATGCAATAAAACTGTCAGGTCCTCTATAAAAAGTAAGATCTGAGACATCCCTCCGTGGCCCAGATAGAATACCAAAGTGATGGAACGAGGCTAGTTTTACATGTTTCCGTTTTATATAAGACTTTGCATGCTGCAGGCAACCAGACTGCCTCAGACTTCCGTTTTCAGGACACATAAGACCCTGATATCTTGTGAAATGGAACAGATACACAAAGTAAATTCTCTTTCATGTCTGGAAATACTACTGGTAATTGCAAATTGATGCAAAATAAACAAGTGGAGCCAATTCCTTTAGTTGTGCGATAAAGTCAAGGGGATAGTGTGAAACTCAGCTGTGATGGGGAGGAGGATGCATCTGCATGCAGGAAGAACAGCAATAATCCCTGTTAGGTTTACACAGTCTGTCAGCCAGTCAGTTATCTCGGTACTGTAGCAGTGAAGGATCCTGACTAGTTACTGCATTTCCCTCTTCGGGGAGAATATCAGAGCCTGTTGTGAGCACACCTCATTCACATCAAATAAGAGTCAAGCTCAAATTGGATCAGACGTAACGAGATCACTGCAACGACCTGCTCTGATGAAGATCTGCCGTTCACTCGGAAAACAACAAGAGAGGCATCTATTTCAAATCACAGCAAACAGTCGAACACATCGGCTGCTGGTCGGATTTTTACATTACAGCGAATACACCCCATCAAGCCGCTCCATTAAAAAACCACCACACCAACACTCACAGACGATCATGGAGTCCGGGCGACGTGCTGATGCGTTTTCATCCAGAGAGCTGCAATATGTTGCATTTTATGGCTGAGTTGTAAAGCAGCAGTAATCTGCTGTGGTTCAGCTAAATAAATCAATATATGCTCGAATGTTTCAGGCATAAATCTGTCCCTCATTCGTCACGGCTAACAATGCAGACGAGTGTGTCGGAGGCCTGCTGAAGCTGTGTCCTGGGCTCATTACCATTCAGGCGGTGAATGCCTGAGTCCCTGACCCAAATTCAAGATGACACATTTAAAATACGCACATTCAAAGTCAATCTGGAGCTCAAATTTTCAATCTGACGTGGCGCAGCGGCCCAGTGTGTCCGGGGTCTCTAAATGTTGTTTAGCGGACGGGGAGGAGATAGATGAGTGGAAACAAGCTCTCAAGGATGCTGTGCGGACTGCTCGAGGGGGTTGAAGGCGGGAAAAGAGGCCCTATTGAATGAACTCAGGTAGTGGGCCTGAGGGAAATTGGTCTTAGAGGCAGTCATTGATGCAACCTCGGCCTACAACTGATAATCTCTGAAGAACTTAAGAGCTGCACCCAGGACACTAAAGATCGCCTGCTGATGGACTTAACTGCAGCTTAGTCAGACCTCTAGTATATCCACGGAAATCACTTCTCCGCTTCACCAGAAAATAAAATCTTGTGCTTTAAAAAAAAACAACTTAAAACACAGATTGCACAGAACTCATGGATGAGCAGTTAGTTCATGTACATACACACCAGCTCCTGCTCTGGTAATTAAACATAAGCAGGGTAATCTGTGAGGAATTTCATTTACTCAGAACACCAGCAGAATGATATTCTCTGAGCCGCCCCGACCGAGCCGGAGGTGGGGAATGACGGAGAAACATTGATTTCGCTGTAATTTGCCTTCAGCTGTCAGAAAAAATGCTGAGTAGTTGAACGAGCAAGCTGTTCTAACATTTTACATTAATTCACGGCTTAGGTGCAGATTAGCATTGATTGGTCCTCCTGAGGTGAAACGAGAAGGTGAGGAGACACGCTGGAGCGGTTTACAGCCGCCGCCGCCGCACAAGGACGGAAAGCAACACCGACAACACTCCTCAGTCGTAGCGTCGCCTGCATGAGCGCTAACGCTGCACCAATATCAAATAAATGTCAAATAAACTGGTTTGCAGACCACAAACTGAAATAAAAGACATGTTATGAAAAGGCTAACAAAGCAGAAGGAAAGTAAAGTACGTTTAGAAATATTTGTCCCAGACAGACGCGGCAGCAGCACTTCAAACGCCCGAGCTTTGTCTGTTCTGTTGTTCTGCTGCCGTGCTGAATCCCTCCACGTCCACAGGTGCAGCAAACTGTCACGACATGATATGTGAATTGTTCAAAGGCAGCCGAGAAGCTGCAACAATTGCACTCATTTTCTAACACAGATTAAGCAGGACTAGTGTTTTTGTGTACAGCACTTTGCTTGATAATACCAATCTCTTTGCACCAAATTGAATTCCACTATGAAACGTGAAATCATTCTTAGCTGTGAAGCAGCGTGAGAGGGCTTGTTTTTGTTGGCATTTTTTCCAATAGCGTCTCCAGCGAGTGGATGCTTTGCTCAAATACAAAACACGCTAAAAAGAATGGACAAGGCCTTTGTGATCGATAAGCCAAATACCTGACCTGTGAAGATATTTTCTGTTTTACAGTTCGGGATATAAACACATTATTGACTACACAACATAGACGCTGCCTTCCCGATGGCCTGCGGTGTGCGATTTGGCACATAGTCATTACAAAAGATCCTGCTTATGTATGCAGAACTAATGACACTCATCTTTTCTCCTCGTTCTGCGATTCTCACGGCTCTGAACTCCTCTGGCCCGCATTTAAAGAAGCAAGATCTCCGTGTTTCATGTGCCGAAGCAAAGACGAGGCGATAAATATACGGTTTCAAGTGCTGTATGGTTGATCCTAATGAGGTGCTCGACCGACTAATCCCATGACGACGACACATTGGACCGCTTTGAATGCGTATTTTTAAGAAGCCTTTGACGGTTCGAGGCAGACACAGGAGTCCCCGGGCTGTTTCCTCCTGTGTAATGAGGGAAGGAGCAGAGAATGAATGGCATGTAGGAAGGACTGTGGTCATCAATGCACTGCGGTTCCTGTTCCTAGCAGCTACTGTTTAGTCATTTGTTCCTGGGAAGCTCTCCTGTCACTATAAGTCAGCGCTGCACAGCTGAGACAGCAGCAACTGGACCAAAACTGCACCTGCAGCCCTGTTGCTTTTTTAAAAACTTCATATCTAAAGTCCTCCAGAGGGATTTATGTGACTTCAAATAGTTACACAGCGTCACACAAAACAAATCCCTTGTTGGCATGTTTGGTGAGGAAGGTTTATTTAAAATCCGCCTTAAGAACTTATTAACTTATTGCAATAAAATGGTTTTCAGCTTGTGTGCCATAATTAGCCATCCAACAACAACTCATCGAGTCTGAAGCCCATCCCATTCAAAGTGTGATGAGCGAGGGGCTGGGGATCTTAATTTCCCTGCAAAAGCACCACCTACCTACTGCATCCAAGCGTAAAATGCACCTCCAATTCTCCTGCTCTATTACCTCGACCCCCTAGAGTGAAACACTGCAGCTCCGTATCCCAGCTGATCTGCAACACAAGCTAATGAGCTCAGCGGCGCTGCACAACACGGCCGGGAAATCGAAGCAGCCGGAGAGAGAGACGTGTGAATTAGAGTGATCTCCCTGGACGCTGCGCCGGACAAAGGCGGGCATACAGAGATATTTACCAAGGAGGTCAGCCAATCTGAATCAAGGCCCGGCGATCTATAGGGGATGTTAATTACCACACTTCAAATAATTAAAATGCATGAAAGTATAGTGATGTTCTCAATGTAAATGCTACAGAGAAATTAAAAATAAACAGCTCTTGGGCTAGAAATTCTTTCCTGTTATGCACGACTCTGAAGACATATAATTTATGATTGGTACCGAGCGGCGGAGGTGCAGCCATGCATACCCTGATATAGATTAAATCCACCGACCGCCTGTCTTGCCACAGTTTAAGGTATGAAATTTAGTGGGACGGACTAGTCACGATTGATTCTGCATTCTGACATTTCAAACTCCTATTCAATTCAGAAACTAGCCTTTCACGGAGGATTGATGGAATTAAATGGCTGTGACAACACGGCATACACGGCTTGTTTCATCATGGAGGAGAGCGCGCTCAGCTCTCATCTATTTCCCTCCGCATCCAAATCCTTGTTTCACCTGGCGGTGGCTGAGCTCCGAGCTGAGCTGCTTGGAAAAAACCACAGAGAAATAGAAAAGTTTGTCACAAGGCACGCTCTCTTGAGCCATAAAAGATGACTGAACTTTTCATGTGCCGACGTGGAGAATGAAAAACAGGCAAATTGCTTCCGCACCTTGAGCTGAAACCACAGGGGGCAGGTCTCAGTTCCAGCGGAAGCAAAAGGACAGCGTGTGTGAGGTTTTCTTTTCCTTTCTTTTCTTTTTTTATTGAGTTCAATTAAACCAAACACAGACGCTCAGACGTACTCACAAACACAGACTTTCTTTTTTTTTTACCACCACCTTGAGTCCGTCAATAGCTCGACTCTGTGCAGCATCAGAACATGGGCACATTTGAAACCTTAAATGTCAAATTCAGTGATTAAATCGATAGGGAAACTAATCTTCTGTTGCCTCGGACCAAATGGTTTATAAATCCTGCAGCAATCCCCTAAGTAAGCACAGGAATTCATGAATGCTAAACACACTTGGTTTTCTGAGCTCTAACAAAGGAGCGGCTTTGATACCACCACCCCTCCTGCACTCGTAGGACAAGACTGCTGAGCTGACACTTTCCCTTTAAATATGAATATCAAATGAGACTTTAGCTTTTGTTATGGCACGATAATGGCACAGCTGGGAAGGGCCCATTTAGCAACTGTACGACCTATCAACCAAAGAAAATGAGCCTGTGAGCGATGCTGCTTGTGATTCGGCAGAATAAATCCTTGCGTGGTGTTTTCAGGGCTGAGTTTTTTTTTTTTTAAACAGCAGCAAAAAAAAAAATTGTTCTACTTTTCAAAGGTGTTCTGTGTCCCTGGACAAGATAAATAAATGCAGCAGTGGACAATAAATTGAATGTGGAATTGGAGAGTTTAACTGGGGCGGCTGTGAGCACAGAGATGCACTGCGGAGCGAGAGGCTGAAATCCTCGCTCCCAGCCAGAACACCAACACTGATATGGTCTCAAGGCTGACACCAGTAGGACTTAACATCAATCACCCTATCAGGCTGGTCAAACACACAGTGATAGTGTGTGTGTGTGTGTGTGTGTGTGTGTGTGTGTGTCCTAAACCACACGCCCTGTAACACACTGTCACCCCACAAAGGCCGTTTGCTTTGATGATGTTGGCTTTAGCGTGGCGCTGTCCAAAGGAGCCGTGCTCTCAATCCTTAACAGCACAACCCAATACTTGCTCTAATCTGCCCGAAACTCCCCCTGCAGCTCAGACTCTTCTAATCCCTTATAAGAAAGAGGAGCCAGATGGTCGTGAACAACTGCTGGGGGGCCTGAGGATGAGTGCATGTATGGAGATGCCTGGAGTGCCTGCCACTGTTTACCTTGTGCTTCAAGTTACCAGTGTAAGCCCGGTGCGGCGGATGGTGTGTGGGTGGTGAGCATACTTCCAAGGATGGCTGCCGTGTGTGTGTGCCGGCGCGTCAGGCGTGCATGTGGGCTCAGTCAGAAAGAAGAGACCCCTGCTGTACCTGGTGTCGGGTTACCGCGGCGCACCACTCCCCCGGCTTCGGTCCCGAGATGAGATGTCAGAACTTAAGAGGCGAACCTCGCTACCAGCTGCGGTAACCTTGTGATTCCTGGAGTGTCAAGAGGCAGAGCAGCGCAGTCCCAGGGGTGTCAAGATACAGCATACCTCTCACCCTCTTCCCTCGGTCCCCGAGTGCACAGGCGCCCCGTCCCCACCCCTTTATTCGCAGCTCCACTAACCTTCATTCAGAAGTTGTCTCAGAATCGAGAGTGCCAGTCAGGCAGTCCCCCAATGAGCCGCTGATAGACCCAGACCCACCAGCGACATGTTGCATGCCAACCCCCGCGTCACCCCACTGCCCTCCCACGGGACGCTGATTAAACTGTCATTAGAATGATCTAGTGCTGGGAGGAAAACAAGAGTATCAATCTGCGGGGATAGAAGGGAATATGCACGGTGAGCACTCATTAAGTGAACATTACCAGAGTAAAAATTCAATTATTGCACAGCAGGGGATGTGGCGCGCTGGGGAAGGTCCATAGCCACTTAAGTTCTTCATTCACCCACACACACACATACACACACACACACACACACACACACCTATGTTCACAAATACGATGAGAGGAAGTCCTCAAACCCAACAGTGGCTGTGGAGCTTCTGCATTCTCCCACTGTGACTATGATGCAACTCCACAAACAGGATGTGTTCCACGTGAACCAGAAGGCCTTCAACCTTGAAGCCCAAAGCCTCTTCTCCACCGCCTTATTAGTGTTGTGCACTAGTCGGTAATTAGTGGTGGGTTTTTGCCACTGAAAAGGGTTAAGCACCAGCAGAGCTTGGAAAGAACCTGGTAAGTGAACGCCTTCATACAAATCCCGTGTGAGCGGCTCTTAAGGAGCCGCCGCATGATATTGACCTGGTGACCTCTGCTACAGGCTGACCTATATCAGCGCACTGAGACAGATAAGTGACGGTATGTCTGTGTTGATGGAAAGTCTGATACGGCTCTGAAATAAAATATTTAACTCGCAGCCTCAAGAAAAAAGTAATTCGCAAATTTGATTGATTGGACGCACAAAGCTGAAGGGACGCGACTCAACAGGAAACAGAGCTGCACATGTTCTGAAGTGGAAACCGTTGTTGATCAGGGAGATCAATATTTAAGGTATGCGTAGGCCCCTTTTATTATCAGGAGAATGGCTTAGAGTTGATGCACATTTATTCTCATCTAATTAGCGTCCTGAATATTCTGTGTGTGGGGTGAATTTTGTTTGGCCATTAATTAACAAGATATAAAAGGAACACAAGCGGCGGTTCTCGTGGCATTTATTTTTCATCTTATCCAGTTTATCCGCTGAATAATTTACTTATGCTTCCTTAATTTTTGATTCAAAGACCTTATTTATGCAGGTTATGCTATAAAAAGACTCCTTTCATCCGTTTACATGAAGCTCTCAGCGCCGGGAAACATGCGTTTTGTAATAATGAAAAAGCGCAGATCGATGGTGGAGCCGGAAGCTACTTAAAAATTCCTTTCTGATTCAAACAGCGGCGAAGTCGAGACCGGAGCACTTACTTGCACTCTGCACATAATGAGCGAGTCGAGAAGAGGTGCTCGCATCAAGGTGAGCCAGCGTCTGCAATAATGAACCTATCAGCGGCTACGCTTTTCTGACCCTCTCCTTCCTCTAAACAAACATTTACATAATCCAGAGATGAGCCCCTGAGTCATGTGTGTGTCTTTGCAAATCACTGCTGCCTCTGTGGACAGCGTTCCCGGTACGACAGTGAAATGGAGATATTGGCCTGGAGCAGCAGAAAGGTCCGGCGCTCCGGCCACTCGCGGTGCTGTCCGTTCTCATGTAGGAGATGGACAATGGGATGGATTTCCATTTGAGTGGTGCATGTGTACGTGTGCGGTTTTAATGCTGCCCTCTCCACAGCTGTGGCTAATGCCCACTCCGCTGCCTTCACTGTGCCCCAGTTAGCAGGGGCTCACAGCCCAGTGACATGGTGGGCCCGGGTTGGTGGAGTCTCCAGCGCTGGGATGTTTTTACGCTTCACGCTTCGCTGCACCCACACAAAAGACTTGGCCTCATAACCCATAAGCCCGATAATCCGTTCTGTAAACATTTGCGGGATGCCCACTTTTACAATAAATGCCCATGCACGGGTCCACAGAGGCCACAGGCGGGCCGGGCTGCTCTGAATGGGCCGTATTAGTGAGTAAATCTGGCAGCGAGAGCACAATCACACCGAGATATTACATGTTTTCTGTAATTATTGCAATTACAGTGATTACCTACTTGTGCTGTGATTAATACAATTTGACGATTACAACACAATGGGTTTCTTTAATTGGTTTAAAACCAGCTTCATCCGAGACGTTGCATGAAGCCCACAGATCCAGTCCCTTGAAACCACAGCTGACCACCTCGGCTCATCTCCTCCTGCCGCATATTGTGTAACTGCCCTGTAGAAGGAGACCGTCTTTCACTCGCATACCGAGCGCAACATTTCGGCTCCGTGTTCACTGTAAATCATATAACCATGTGAATGAGTGACCCAAATGAACCCCCTCCCCTCCCCGCCAAATACAAAAGGGGACCTGGTGCAATGCCACCGACTCTGTCATGACATCCAGGAATAGCAACATGCACAGAGACCAACAGGCATAAACACTCTGATGTAATTAGAAACGCATGATCGCCCTGACAGCCATCACTTTGTCGCACACTGATGTTTTGTGAATCACATTTTGAAAAACTTATCACACACTGAGCCTTCACATTTGTTACCATAGATCAGGATAATGACTGGCACTGAATCACTGGAGCCAGATTGACTCTGTCACAATCATTCTGTTGAACCGTACAGCATCGACTACATCAATGTGAGCAAGTATGATGAGGAACAGATTAACATAATAATGAGACACTTACCCAGAAGATGAGATTGAAGATGAACATCATATACTTCAAGCAGCAGAGGCAGCCTCTTGCCATGTTGCACTTCTTGAATTCTAAAAGGAACACAAAGGATAGATCCAGGTAAAAGACTACGTATTTGCTGCCTTTGGGTGAGCTGTACTTGTTGTTGGTCTTGTCTCCTGCGCCGGCGTCAGCTGCCGCTCCAGCCTGCCCCTGCTGTGCGTTTTTGCGCGGCCCCGTGGAGCCGTAGAAAGCGCCGGCAGTGAAGCCGCGGCCGCCAAATGGGCGGCCAGACGTGGAGGCTTGAGCAAAATCGGAGTCACGGCTGTCTACAGAAGGGCTACGATGAATGGCTGACTCCTCACTGCTGGACTTCTCCATGCTCTAGGGCTGCAGCTGCTGATGAAGGGCTCTCTGACGCACAGTCTACCATAGTCTCAGAGATGACAGGACAGAGCAACTTGCCCTCCGAGTCTCCACTGCTTCACGCTCTGAAGCAATAAAGGGTACAAAAAAAAAAAAAAAAAAAAAAAGACACCCAGCGAGAACAACTACATCCACCTCAAAACACTGCAGCTGGATGAGAGCGTCTCCTGTGTGGAAGTGAGCTGAATGGAGATGAATGGAGCTGAATGGAGCTGCTCAGGCACCTCTGGCAGGTTCTAGTGTCCTCCGCTCACTGATGCTGCCTCGCTGTGATAATCCTGAAGGAGCATTACCCTCCACTGGACTGTGTTTGTGGGGAAGAAGTTGCAGCGCTCCTTCTGTGCACTCCTGCGATATCACTCTCCTCCTGCTGGGAACCGAGACCCCAGCGAGTCTCAGCTGCTCCTCTTCCACCTTCTCCTGCTGACCTGGTAACTTTTCTCTCCTCTCCACGGCCACGCTCCTCACCGGTCCTCCTCCTCTTCTCACTGATGCGCTCTCACTCCTCCTCGGTCTGTATCTCTCTCTCTCTGTGCCTCCTTCTCTCTCTGCCTGTCTTCTCTAGTGAACCATTCTGTGCTCAGCGGCTCAGTCCTCCGCACTGCCGGCGCTCTGCTCTCCCCACACTGGCTGATGTGCTATTATCGGCAGACGCAACTAACGGGCATTCCCTATCTCCCAACAAGAGCTCTGCCCTCCTCCCCCAACTCTCTCTCTCTCCCTCTCCTTCTCCTTCTCGCTCTCCCTCCCTCCCTCAGCCCCTCCACGCTGCTGAGCCGACAGCCAATGCAGCAGCTGCAACCAGACCTGAGCTCCTCCTCTCCGCCGCCTGTGTCTTTATTAAGCCCATCACTGGGTTTGCTTTGACTATACATGTTCAGCAATTTTATCTCCATCAGGGGGGATCGAGAGGCCGAAGATCAGATCAACAAAATACAACAAATAAACAGAAAACAAGGAGCGTGCTGGTAATTGCAGGAGCGTTGTGGGGAGTTGGCGAGGTGAAGGGTCACCGAGTGGAAATTGGCGGCCGGGTGTTCTGCATATGAAAGGTTTGGACCGTCTGCAGATGACAAAGACACCTGTGAGTTTAAACATTTCAGTGAAAGCTCTCAGACTTCATTTATAATATTCGCCACAAATCTCCCACACTTCATTCTAAAAGCAAGTCATTTACAATACACCGACGTGGGCGGCGTCGGCGGCAGCACTGAGCAGCCATTTGGTCATGCTCTTACTCTGAGTTTTTCGTCACTGCGCTGCCCAGCATCCATGTAAGGGAACCCAATTAACTGGCACCATCCCGGCTTTGGAATTATGGCACCATCTGAAGCACGGAAAGAGGACACCGGCTTTAAGATGCTGAACACTCTACGATGCGAAGCCAGGGTCAAACGCTGAATATTCCTTCTGATTCACGCACGCAGCTGACAAGATATTATACAGCTTTCATTTTAAACAGCCAAGTAGCTTTATGTGCATATCTTCACAGCAGCGAGTTTGAGAGGTGCAGGGTCCTGCAGCGAGGCTAGCAGCTGTCAATTTCAATAACAGCAGATAATTATTACCATAATCAATCTGTGTCGTCTTAGAGCTTGTCAATTTTTACCCTCAGCAGACCGTAACAACTAAAATAACAGCGTAATTGCCCCTATCGACGTCCAGAGTCAACCTTCTCTCTGAGCTGGTTAACAGAGGACCAGCGCTGGGCTGCACATTGTTCGGCCGGTTAATGGTCTCTCTCAGCTGAGTGCTGGTGATGGCTCAGCCTACAGGCAGATGGAGGGAGAGTTTTAACTCAGTGCTCTGAAAGGCAAATCCAGGAATGTCTAATCGACAAAGACAACGGCATCCAACCCCCGTGTGTTCCACGGTTTGCGAGTAAATAAACTGTTCTTGGGAAGAGCGTTATTGTAGCTGTAATTCACAGAAATGATGCCCGAGTCTGGCTTTAGCAGCAGCAGCGTATGTGTAGAGCACAGAACATGAATGCTGAAGACACATCACGAGCTATATAAGCAGCGCATGCCCTGGCAACGCAGGTTACCTTGAACCTGCAAATAAAAAACAGAATTCAAACTTCCAAGGATACAAACACAACAAACTGGAGGAACCAAGCGAGCTGGCTGGACTTTTCTTATCTTCATTCTTCTGCAGAATCGGTTTGCAGTTCGAGCATTTATGACTGAATTACTACAACTTAACATTACGTAGCATGGAGTAGTTTTAAAGTGTTTGGTAGTTGAGCTGGTGTGCTCGTGCTGCAGCGAGGGGAGGGGGAGGAGTGGATGTAGAGAGAGGCTGCACAGATCTGCACATTCTAGAGGTGCAGAGTTACATCTAAGCTGTTTTAAGGCTGGAAGGATTTATTTTCATGGTAAAACAAACTTCTGAATATTTAACTTTGATACACATTGGACAAGTTTTTAAAAATCAACAACTGGAAAAGGACATCAAGGGGATCTGTCGGTATAGTAAATACGAGGTGAGCAAGAATGCAACTTTCCAAGAAGACAGGACAAAATCTACTTACTCCTGACCATTAAATATAAAGTGACGCCTTCGGGAAGTCTCTGCTCTCAACCTAGAAATATCCCATCCCCATCACCCACAAACACACAAGTTGTCAGTTTTTTATACACGTCAGACGAGTGAAATGTTAACTGATGAGCTTCAGATGTACTGAGAGGCAGTTTGTCACCTTTGAAAATTAAATGACAAACTTGTTCCTTCATTATGCTATGCTACGCTAACAGACCGCATTTTATTGACATGTACAGAAAACCAGTCGCTGCAAACAAATGTCTCTCAGGAACTCTTCAACTTGGTTCAGCGGTTATCAGGAGAAGCTCACGTATGATTCTACAGTTACACCTTTCAGGATGTTGTGCCTAAAGTTTAGTTTTTACCAGGGCTGTCCTGATCCGATCCCAAAGATTGGGATCCGAGCCAATCAAACCGTAACCTGATCCATCCACTGTCGAGGAGGTGTTGGGAGAGCACAACATGTAGCTGAATGCTAGTAACGCAAAATCTGTTTCTAAATCAATAATCAACAACATGATGAACCAATAATGGATTTATCGATAACACAAAGGGAGCAACATGAACATTTGCACTGTGATGAGAGTGCAGTAAATGTGGAACAGCTACACATGCGACTGGACTGGAGGAGCGCTGTCGTACTTGATCTCAGCTATGGGTTAGCATTAGCGCTAGCTGTAGGTCATTAAGCATCACGGAAGTCTTTGTCATGGTGGCCTGTTGTTAGCTACGCCCCAACAAGGCTCTCTGCCTACCACACATAGCTGCTTGTAGTCCGAGTGACCGCCTCTTTGGGTCACAGGAGGAGTAAATAGTAAGAGGCTCCACCTGGTGGTGCAACCAGGTACTACAACTAAGCTACAATACATTTTGTTTGACATCTATGTAGACAATAATAGCAAGGTTTGTGACCAAACATTAATTAACAGCTTGTCTGCAGAAATGTAGTTTTTTTAATGCATTGCAGAGCTACTCAGTTATCGAATATACATTGGGTGGTTTTGAAAAACGTGTGTTTGAATTGTGTATTATATCATCGGGTCTCAGACTCCATATCATTATATCTATATCTGTGAAAATGTTGTATTACGTGAAAGCTCACACTATGTTCAGACTCTCACACACTAAAGGAAGCCGACACGAGTCTTGTAACAGTTCATTTTAGCCTTCACAAAAAACTTCAAGAGTTTTCACTTACGTTTGCAGTTCTCGAGACAGACCTGATGTCTGCAAAAGGGAGCAACTCCACATGATTAATACGTATTCATCATAAATACGGGTACCAAAGGTGACATGTCACATAATAGAAATAGGAGCTCACAGCTTCAAGTGAAAAGGTTTTCCCATCAGCCTCTTTGAGTGCGTGTAAAAAACTGGCCCTTAACTCAAATTCAATACATTTTACGCCAGTGCTGTTCTGACTGAGAGCTATACACATTTATCAGAGCTCAGTGGGGCTCTCAGTGTGCACGGCACTGATTCCTCAACCAGCCTGCAGGACACATCCAAGCCTGCACAGATCCATCCATCGACGCTGAGCAACAGGGCTGCTGCATTAGGTTGAGGGAGTAAAGCAAGAGAAAAAGACACAAAGCAGGACTCGGGAGGAACGGACGTCTGTGGGATGACACAGAGGAGTCGAGTCTTGGAGAGAAGATGAAAAATATGTGGAGCAGCAGCAGCAGAGCAGAGCAGACCAGAGCAGAGAGCCTGGGCTTAGACGGAGGGAGTGAGTGGGATGAGATTGCATTCAAACATTCTCTTTGGCGCTGAGCAAATCTGGCAGCTCCTTTAACATATGTATGTTGCAAAGACAGGACTGAAGGGATTAGAGCCCAGAAGAAACCAGCCGGGACTCTCCTAGAGCTCTTTAGATAAAGCTCCACAGAAGGAAATGGGATGCAAGCACTTAACCTTGCACCTGTGTCAGGACTCAGTGAACACATAATGAGAACCGGCAATTAACTCCAATACCGCCTTAAAACCCCCCAAACAACATGATTGTGCAGCGAATATATTTGTTTTTTAAAACATTTGATATTAGAGGGACCGGCTGCGTATCTTTCTGGCTTTAGCTGCAGTTTTTGTCGACTTCGTCTGGTCTCACTCAGTTCCTCTAAAAAAACGGCGAAGAGATTTTTTCCTCCCAGTGACACACTCCTCAAAGCTGAACACTATAAGAGGAATATTAAAAGGATCTTCCCTTAATTTAGTATTGCACTTGCATAAACTTGGGGACTTGCGAGAGGCACATTAAAAATGAATGATTAGTACTGAAGCAGCACCGGCTGAGATATTTATCCCTTACTATGGGTCCAAAAACAACATTTCCACATTTCCCATAATGCAACTGGAGATCTCAGTGCACACCAAGATCTAATAAACTCCACACCTCCCTAAGCTGCTCTATTTACTGGCCTGTTGTACCAGTTTTTTGCCAAACTGGCGACTATAGTCTGAATTTATCTCCATCAAAACATAAAGTTCTGTTCACACAACTCTTAATTGGATATTCGAGAAAAGCATGAGACTAACGACACAGTAAACTCAGTTAAAAAAAATAGAAGAAAACAGAAGGACAGAATATAAATGTGACATAAAACCCTCTCATGTTGTAGTGCTTTGTATTACCAGCTGAGCTCTCGATAAGGTGTGTTCTTGGGGCACTTTATCTGTGAAGCCGGGGGAAGAAAATGACAAAGTAGTTTGTGTGGAAGCTGAGCGAATGTTTTTTGATATCATAAAATTTATTAAGGCGTCTCGTATAATCCTGCGTGTGGATTTTGATGGCTTTGGCTTTTAGTTACTGCTTTAAAAGTTTGTTTTGGCACCTTTTTTTTTTTTTTTTATATTTACTGACATTTGCTTCCCTTTAATCTAAAACGAATATTTGTTCTGCTGATTGTTCTCGCTTTGCTTACTTGAAATACTACAATGTCATTATTTTTGACATTTGTCTGACTGCTCCACTAATAAGGCTTGGTAATTGGTAAATTTAACTATTGTGGAAATATTAAATACAGCCATGCACATCTATGAAACTCATTTCCCTCAAAATGTCACCGGATGAAAGACGACAGCGGCCTGAGATAATCACACAAGTACGCACGAGATAAGGAGGAGTGTTACGGAAAATATATAAAGTAGGGACAGGTGAAGTAATGTGTATCGGCCTCTATGATACAGGATTCTCAGAGATATTTACTTGTCGGCCGATTAAATCAGGTTTACATCATCTGAGCTCAGAGGTCTGCTCAGCGAGACGAGAACGATTCAATCTTTGTTTTTAACTTGATTTACAGAAGTTGTTTTCATTCAATCATCTTGTGTCCTCCAAGATGCCTCTAAGAGAAATAAACTTTAGACCCACTATTTTTAGCCAAAATAACGAACAGAGCCGCGTCTTTCATGGGGAAAATATCTGAATCTTTTTGACGTCTTTGATAGCCTGCCACTGAATGTCTCTGACTTACAATCGAATTACGACAGTCACAAGGTCATCCCACTCATGATGCCGCCCCAAAAATAAAACCGCAGTTCCATCAAAATGGAAATCCATTAGACTTCAAGAAAACATGCAGATTTAAAAAAAAGATTTGGGTTTAACTGGTGTTACGGCTAACAAAGATTTAATGTTTTTATAAAAAATGGCCTAAAAGACGACGACTGTTCATCTCTGCTCATCACAAGGAATTAGAGCTGCATACCTTTGATCAGTCAATCTGAAACCATATCAGACCCGCAGACGGATCTTGAATGACACGTAACAGCACATGATCCTGGTGTGAATGTATGATCAAGGCCCGAGCATAAGGAGAGGATTACAACTACAAAGGGTTTCCTCCCATGCAATATGTCACTGCCAGTAGCCCTTAGATCCTCTCAAGGCCAAGACCGTTGCTGTGGATGCAAACAGACAGCCATAACATGTTCCTATGTGGACCATACACTCCGAAGAACCCGAACGCGAACGGTTCCAACTAAACAAACAAGAAAATCTTTGCATTGACTGATCAAAGAACGCGCGGCGGCATAGGCATGAGCTAACAAGCTATTAATTCTGATGCGTGTCTCGCCTCCCAAAACAAATTAAAATCAGATGGTTTGATATTTATAGTTCTATCTTGCCCTTTTACGACGCTCTGAATATTACCCTCTGAGAAGAGGCCGGCCAGACAGGAGCGTCATTCCTCAGTCATTCTTGGGTGATTTGCTATCAAGAAGTCAATAAAGGTGTCTGGAAAGGGTGTTAATTAGGAATTTATGACATCACGCTCCCCTGAAGATCAAACCGTGATAGCTGGTGAGGTTTCCTGATAATGGCACTAAAGCTGGGAAGGATCGGGCGCCGTCTCTTAAAAGCGCTGCGGTCAGTGTTTAAAGTATTTTTAACACCGACCACATTTGGGAGCATCGGCATGGTGGTATTGACCACGCCGCTCCATCACACACACTTCATGCACCTGAGGCACTCGTCCAGTCAGATGAGGAAACCCCCGACAGTCCCGTCGTGTGAAAGCAGCTAACTGCAGAGATTTGGAAGCAGAATTTTCTGGCTCTTGTCAGGCTCTGAGAGAAAAAGCAGCAGTTATGACATATCCATAAAGCAGCAGACAGAGCGGTTCATGCAGGGTCCCCGCCGCTCTCACACACCTATATGAAATGAAATGCACACAGAGCCAAAAAGCCCCGGCAGCCGGTCCCGCAGCCAAGCCCCAATCTAAACTTAATTCCTGCAAGCACATCCATCAGAGCGGTGGGAGATAAGGCAGGACACGAGAGACAGGCAGGGTTTTACAAGTAAAGTGAGTATACTATGATTACAGGATGCTACATTAGCATTTAGATCAGAATGTGTCTCCTGCCATTGAAATGCATCGTAGCATCACAGTGCAGTAAAGTCCTGCTCAATAAGGGCCGTCGCTGAGGGGTCAGGCGCCTGTGATGTCTGTAGCAGGACGATATACGGGTCCCAGAACAGCCCTGAAGATAAATCAGGAGTGACACGGTGTTCTGATAATTGATCAAAGGAGCAGAATAGCCAGGGTCCACTAATGTCCAGCGCTTTATGTAATATTCAAAAGAGTCATAACTGTGTGAGAAAGCTGAAATGTCAGCAATATCTTATCCAGTTCGCTGGGAATGTGTGGAACAAGCCACCGGATCCGGGGCCCGGTTATCGATTTACTTGGCAAGAGTTAATTAAAGTTGACTGGAGGTCTTTATAGAGAATGTGGAACTTTTTCTTCAGCGCTCGTTTAGAAATAATGCATTCTGGATGTTTAATTATTGTAGAAATGTAGAAGTTTCTCTGAAAATACAGACAAAGACTGGGATGTTAGCACAGCTTTAAATGAATTAAACTCTGGCAAATACAACCAATGGAAGAAACTGCATTTACAAATAGAGCTTTTAACCTCGTATGCATGTTGTTTAGACATTTAGCATAACCACTCACTAACTTGACCAACAAGTGCCACACACATAAATACTGCTGCAGTCCATCCCTCCCTCCCCATGGCGACTGGACCTCTCGATGGCAGGACAACGCGACCCACCACACTGCTCAGGAAGGGAAGAGCCCAAAGCATCCAATGGATGGATCCGTGGACGCCCCACTCCACAGTCTAGCGGACCCAAAGGATGCGCTGCCAGCGTCCCGGTGCCAGACACAACAGAACCCTGCCAGAGGTTTCATGTCTGTGCCCTGATGGGTCACAGCTATCTTGGCAGTATTATGTGGGGACCTACAAAATATTAAGCAGGTGGTTTTCTAATGACACGGCTGATCAGCGTGCAGCTTAATGACCAACTGTTGTCCACATTAGTACCTCAGAGCTGGTCTGAGGTCGTTCAGTCTGTATGAAGTGTTCATCCTACACCATGCATCACAGCAGAACACAGAAACTGATACGATACCAGAAACAAAACATTCCAAATAACAGATGTTGATCCGCTTTGAGAAGCTAACTTTCTCAGCTTCAGCTCCAGATTTCGATTTCCGTCACATGAACAACCATCTGTGCATCGCTCCAGTGTTCATGGTCTGTATCTTTGTTTTTCACGTCCCGTCCTGGTATATCTGCCATATGTCTTGCAAATAGAAGTGAATAAATAAATAGGAAGCGATGTCACTCACAGCTCAGGTTTCGATAACCTGCGAGCGCCTGTGGCACAACGTTGAACCTATTTAAGGCTGTAGAGGCAGAGGAACATATGGTGATCAGATCTTTCTTTGCTCTGCAACCCTAACACCCCGCGGGTGAGGTGTGTTCACGTGGAGCCTCATATTCAAGCCAACAGACACTCAGATCTCCTCCTGTGCTTCAAGGAAACAGGTTATAGGGCACGTCAGAGAGCCTGAAGTGAGAAATGTCCTCTGGGTAGCAGAAGGGTTGGGCAGGGAGAAAAGAGACGGACAAGAAGGAAGGAACCGGAGGAAGACAAACAAAGCGTCCATTAGGAACAATAAGGCATGCAGCATGTGGTGTTTTCTCAACCCTTGAAGCTCCCAGAGCCTCCTTTATGTCGTATGTGTTGTCAGGATGGCTGCTGAGGGGACGACTTGGTGTTGTCTGGGGCAAACCGCTCCTCCACTCACATCACTGTATGATCTCCATTTGTGAAGCAGCAGGATTAATGGGTCAGTCTGTGCAGGGAGAGAGGTCAACATCATGGTCTCATCTTTGGTTTCTAACCCACATGGGGGAGGTAAACAGCTGGTGCCACAGACAGCACATGTCTGCATCATGTGAAGTACGTCCACCGTGAGCACTCGTCAATAAGCAGATGCATCTGAAGGAACGTTAAAGGAGCTGCTGACGCAGCAGTGAGGGTCAGATGGGGTTCATCAATATTTTAGTTGGCTGTTGGTGAAATGCAAAGAAAGGAGGAGCAGCTGCTCTGCTGTGCTGCTGCTGCTAAGGTGGAGATGGAGAGAGGTGGAGCTCGGACAAGAGGGAGAGCAAAAAACACGATGAGAGACAGAAGATAGAGCAGGATGATGAAGTGTTCCTCCTTCTGCTGTTCATGCTACTCAGTGCTACAGTTCCTGGCTGAGAATTCAAAGCCAAGGATGGATTAAAGGCACAACAGAACGCCTGAGGAGCTTTGCCATTGTGCGCGCCACAAAGACATCTCATCTCCATCTTATTGACTTCAGACTGCTGTTGTACCTCAGGGGTATTGATCAGTGCGTGATCTGGAGCTGCCTGTGACATACACAATCTTACCATTAACATAATCTCATCATAAAATAATACTAACACAGCCTCATGTGACAAGAGAAGAGAGAGACAGGCGGAGAGAGAAATGGAATCTGAACAAGCAGAAGAGATCAACCCATGCATGGTGGAAACCTGCAGAGAGGAGAAGATGGCCGAGCTCAGTTCAGCTCCAATCTGACCAGCTGGGTTGCGCCTCCCCACAATATGGTGAGGCCCGGCTGCCCATGTGTGAGTGTGTGTGCAGCGTGGGTCTGAACCGGGGACGTGGGGTCTGTCCCCTGGCGCCGACGCCGCCAATATGGCCGTGGTCATTCATGACCAGCCGCTCTGTCATCCACACCCGTGGAGAGAGAGGGCACCAGAGCAGAGGAGAGGTGAGGAGATGGGAGGAGAGGGGAGGGGAGGAGAGATGGAGGTAGCAGACTGTGGCAAACTGCCCTGGATCCCTTCACTTTTACAGGAACTGCCCCGCCGCGGATTAATGCCCTCCTCTAAACAAGCAGCTGCCGTGTCACTGTGTTTGTGGGGCAGTCTTCAGATATGAATCAGCAACTGCTGATAAAGCAACAGATAAAGCCGCATGCCATCTGAAATCACAAGACTTGGAAGACTTCACCGGTGTCTGCATAACTTTTTCATAAAAAACAAATCCCTGCTGAGGTCTACGAGACAGAGAATCTTTGTGATAGGTCTTGTCTAAACAGACGAGATTGTGATACAGCAAGGAGAGGAGAACAAACACGAGCTGATGGATGCTTTATGTAAACAGCAGAAAGGGAACGCACATAGCCTTTTCACCTCCATGGCGGGGGAAATGAAAACAGCAGATGTCTGCGGAGCTGCATAAATGGTGTGGAACAACCTCCTTTCACAGCCTTATAAACACTGAAAAACATTGTCTGATTATCTTATAAACATGCTACTTGCCAACACAATATCCATCTGTACATTTCTGTAGGAACGGTTTTAATAATTTAGTGCATGAGGACAGAAACCATTCACGCTCCTACGCCGAGCTCGCACTGCAGGAGTTTTATAACTTCCTGGCGGATTTTGAAATCAGGTTGCATCACACACATGAGGCAGAACTTCAAAGATCTTCTCCTCTCTAATCTCAGACATGCACGCACTACAAGATTTGAAAATAATGGCGCATCACAGACTACAGGATATTATTAAGATTACGGCGCCGGGGGGAGTCATCACGGAGAGCTGGGCCACCTCACGCCACCTCGTGTAGACGGCGACGTAAACAAACCCAACACGGCGGTGCAACAACTTGCTGAGATAACGCTTCTCTGCAGCGAGTTGAGGAAGACGCAGTCGGAGGTAAGATGTCAATGATTGGTTTTAATAGCCGTGGCTAACCTCGAGGGCGCCTGCTGCTCCAGGTCCGTCCCTGGTAATCAGATCCACTTCCTGATTTTAGGTCTTAAATATTAAACACGTTGAATATTAATAAGGACAGACTCTATAAACCCATCTCATTATCAAACAATCTGGGCTGAACAGCAGCTAAGACCAAGATCCCAGACCAGGTTTCTGGTTGTTGGGGGGGCGGCGCGGGGCTAAATCAGCCATAAACTCCTGCAGTGGGATCGCAGCAGCCTTTAACATGGCAGGGCTGCACAAAAACACTGTATATTACAATTTGAATAAAACACAAAAAATGTCACTGGATTACACAGAAAACTGTTTTGATGAAATAATCATTCTCCAGTGATTCAGTGCATTCGCATAGAAAATAACACGGATGTTTTAAAAAGCTGAAAATCGGAGCTGGAACCTTTCTCCTACGCCACTGCCAAAGACATCCAAAGTAGTTTTACAACAACCTGATTTTGCACTTGAGAGCTTTGCGACGCTGATTTAAACGGTCAAATTAGTCGTGTTGCCTCGCGTGGTGGCGGCGGCAATCGCAAAACACTGCAGACAGAGTGCCGTAGCACCACACAGCTCAGGTTTCTTTCCACCAAATCGTCCTTTCAGCGTTTCTCTCCTGTTCCTCGTTCTGTTGTGCACATGTGGAGGCTGGGTGGCGAGAAGCTCTGGTAAATAAAGTTTTTTAAAAAAGGCTGTGTCCGAAATCACTCCCTATGCCCTAAATAGTGCACGATATGGCTGTCCGAATGTTAAGTTACAAATGTTAGTGCACTCAAAATTTCCCACAATGCACCGTGAAAAGTCCAGCCGATGGTCACTAACCAACAACATGGACCATCATGCATTGCACAAAAGGAAACGGACACTAGACGAATGAGAGCGTGAAAAATTCCCGTTCGTTTTGTTAAATTTTCTTTTACCCGTTTCTTAGATGGGTTAGATGAGATGGTGGCGCACACAGATGCAGCGCCCCCTTCAGGAGACAGCGAGAGTGAGCGTTCCCAGACGTTCATTCTGTAAAATGTACACCAGGGAGACTTTGCTGGACATCAGGACAGTGAGCAGCGCTAGAATTGTGGCGCTCGGTTGTGATTTGCAGATACTAAACCACTTTATTTAAATTGCTTTAAGTTCCTGGATCCTGAAGAAACGCTCTCTCATCTGGTACGTACATCGTGCACGATGTGGTGAACTGTATATAGTGAGTAGGACGTGAGTGGATGATGTCGGACACAGCCTCAGTGTTCTCCAGAACCCTTACATCCTACTAAACTAAATTACATCAGACTGCTGAAAACTCTGCAAGTTTTCTTTTTGCATTTAGCAGCTAAAAAAAACCAAAGCTGCGGCATGATGTGTTTGAGTTAATTTGCCTTTCGTCACATGACCAGAAGTGCGATCTGACTGTGCTACAACAACACACTGTGCAGCCCTAAAACGCAGCATTACAAGGACACACAAACATGCAAAAAGGGGCACAAACATCACTATAATAAAGGTTTTTTTTTTTTATTGTTTATCGAGCAGGGAACACTGCAAAGTACATGTCCTGTACCAGTAATAGCTAAAAGCTCGTTTTCATCAGCATGTAGCGACGCTCAGAGAAACCGGGAGCCAGCAGAGCGCATTCTCTGTGAAATCCCGTGTGGGGCTTCTGGGCTCCCCGAGCAGAAAATGGAATTTGCAGCCAACAACACCACCACCACGCAGACAGCATTAATAAAGCAATTCCATTTGAATGCTCACCAACTGATAAAGTAATCGATTACTCCGAGTATCTGAAACCTACTAAAACATCTGTTACGCACATAAAACGAGTTCATTAGTTTGGCTGCCAAATAGTCTTAATTAAAGTCTGCAGACAGTGAGTCTCTCCAGAGTCTGCGCTGGAATTGGCAGCGGCTACTTTTCAGATTTCACCTACACATTTTGTGCTGATGGCTCTGAATCCTCTCTTCCCTTTGAGGACTGACGATTATAAATTAACTCAATATTCTCACAGTCCATGTCATGCTTTTTTTTTGCAGCTTGATACTGGAACAAAATTGCTTGTAGATGATTTAAATGAAAACAATTTTTGTTTCAGCACAAATCCCAAAACATAATGAAGGCGGCAAAAGCAATTTATGCAGAACATTAATGAGTTTAACATTATTCATTGTGTGCTTATACATATAAAAATACCCTATGTAAATAAGCAGCATAAATGAATGCATTTCCTCCATGGAGATGACTGAATATGAATTCTAACAAGATTAACCATGACATGCCCCAAAAACTTCAGAGGCAGAGGGCCACTGGGAAGGAAATGTGAGCGACTCGCTGCCACTCAGTCATCAATTTTTTACATCACTCTCAAAAGCACAGGGTCTCCCTCAAAATGATTTAATGCCAGAAAATAACTTTCCTCTGACCTATCACCCATGGCAATGGATTATAATAACTGCTTTTCCTCCCGAGTGTTCAAATCATAATCTTCACACATCAAACATGTGAACGTTGTGAAGGTTTAAGACGGAGAGCTGCTCGCTGAAGGCAGCAGCTGCTAATGCCATTGCAGGAGAGCACATTATATGTTTGATAGTCGTTTCATTTTCTGCAGCAAAGGCAAAGCAGTCACACTCGCAAAGACGTGCACTCCTCGGCACGTATGAACACACTCACATCGCTGCTTCCTCAAGACACCTTGCTTGTTAAGCAGGTCCGGACCATTCAACATCTGATAATGTTTCCCTCGCAGGCTCCGCCAGGTAAAAACCAATAATCTGCAGCTGCTGCAGAGGGCTGACAGCGGGCCTCATATAGACTCCATCACTCCCACAGCTCGACTGTTGCACGCAGAGATCGGCAGGAACAGAGAAGATATTTGACTCCGTGGCCCCACAGAAGAACCCAGATACGGGCCAGAGGCTCGGCCCGGCCGCCTGCCTGCAGAGCTGCACTGCATTTAACACAGCACCTCTCCTCTTTCTCTTCACTGCACCGCACAACTGTATATTTTATGCAGTCATCTCTCTCAGTCCCTCTCACACACACACACACACACACACACACACACACACACACACACACACACGCTGCTAGCTCTCCCGTCATTCTCTATTCACACACTGACCTTCAGCAAAGTGAGAAAACAGCCTCCAACTTTGCTGATTCGCATTTAAATAAAAAATCCTACACGGTTCGTTCACGGACAAGACACAGGGTTTACTCTGCAGTTATAGTAAGCCACCCACCACACACACCTGCAAATCCTGCAAAGCCAATAAAGCTGCATTTACAGCTGCACAGAGGCTATGAATGTGTGAGAATAATGGGGCAAAGCAGTGGTCAAATCTCAAAATTCGCCATAATTCATCCACTAAAAAGTCATAATCTGCCCTCATTCAGGTCAGATGTTCTGGTTCCTCCTGACAGAACGCGGCATCGTCACGCCGCGACCTTCACGTGAACCATTTAAAGTTCAGTGAACGCTGCTCGGCCCACGTGCCCATGTGTGGTCCTGCTTTTCTGTGCGTCTGTGTGCCGGCGTAAAACATGGAATCTGGGTGAGCTGGGTCAGCCGTTCCTAATTCGGTTCGTCAGGAGTTTTATTTCCTGTTCGGAGTGCGCTCGGCTCCAGCCTGTCTCCACTGTGGTATTCCTGCCACATCACAGGTGGAGGCAAAGAGCAACTGCACAGTGCACTGAATGTTAAAGGGGAAGAAAGCGTTAGGGGGGAAGGGGACTGTCCTTCATTCTCACTCTTTGGCCATCATCCGTTTTAGCGAGCCTGCACCTCACATACTGAGTGAACGGCGGTTAGCGATGCCTCAGTCCGTCAGCTTAGCATTTTCTACGGCACGCAGAGTGCAGGCAGTGGAAGATAATTTCAAATTGTCCAGATGACTCGGAGAGATAATAATTTAGTATTCCCGACACTGCCGCAGGGCGACACGTCTGGGCTGTTCCCACACATAAGGAAGTCGTCCCTGCATTACGGCTCACGCCACTTCTTAAGACGACAGCAGAACAAATAGGACCAGAGCTAAAGGTCTCGCTGCCCTTTATCTAAACTACATTTTGATACCGGGGACGGCAGATACCTAACTTTCCGGTTCAACAATTCCACTCCACTCTCCGAGGCTCTGTGCTGCATCCACATTAATATTCATAATATCAGCTCGAATTTCATACTGCAATTCATTACAGCCGAGCATTTTGTTACTCAAGGTGACTGCAGAGGGAAAAGGGAACGGGGAAACATACATTTGAGGATGACGTCTGAGCAAACAGTCACAGCACCGTGCCTTCCAGCTTCTGCTACGACGTGAAGCTAAATGAAATTTAATCTGCCGTCGTAGCTCACGCAGGTAAACACAATGCTTCATACTTAATGCAACCTCTAAATCAAAGGTAACTTCGGCTTCACAGACACAACGGGACGCGTGTTCCTCCCGTGCCTTCTAATTATGATTTGTCGATCATTGCTTGCCTCATTAATAGATGCTATTTTCCGCCTTCAATCACTATTATTTTCTTTCAGCTTTTTGTTGTTGCTGCTGTTTTCTCTGTTGTAATGGTTTCTGCTTCCCCCCCAGAAATCATCAAAAACGGCTGCCTCTGTGCGCCGCGATTGTCTCCACAAATCACAGTAGAGCTGACACATTCAGACTCGGAGCTTTAACGGATACGTGATACACGCTATTAAACAAGCCTCTGGGCTCGTATTCATGAAGCTTCTAGGAATAGCAGGAGGAACTGATCTGGGATCACGATGGGTCACGTGACCGCATTAGCTCCACTCTAAGATATGTAATGCATTCCTGATCCGATCTAGATTCGGCTATGTTCCGAGCTCCAGGTAGGAGGGAGTGACTTTGAGGGTTTGAATGTCGGCGCACAACAATGACGATCTGGGGCGCCAACGTCTGCGACATCCTGGACATCAGGGGTCGGAGGTCATGTGATCCACAACAGGTCGCCACCGTATCGCTGCACCTTTTCAGGCGCTGACTGGATTCGCTGGGCCATAGCGTGCGAGGAACATAACAAATAGAGCAAAGCGAATTAGCTTTAAACTGTGTTGACAAGGAATTGGAAATGGAGAGAATTGCCTCGCACTCGTCTCCATCTGCAGTGGGTTTGACACAGCGTTCAGAACAGATAACGTGGAGCCGGAGCATGAAGCAGACACAACAATGGAGCCGTGTGATTAGAAAGAAATGGGCACTGCTATGCTAGAAGCATCTCCAATAATGAAATTGTGTCATGTTGACAGCATCTCCGATAATGAAACGCCTTCACTGATGCTCTTGTGCTGCTTTGTTTTTACTAAAATGCCGAGTGAAGCGAGCAGAGGCACCGTGGGAGAGATCCACTGTATGTAACGTGGAGCAGCAATTAGCAAGCATTCTGCACAAAGGTAGTTCATACACATTCATTTGCTTCCGCTCGTGGATTTCTTCTCCATGGCGCTTCCAGAGAGGCACACGTAGCTCCAGGGCATAGTTATTCTGCTTAGTAAAACAAATATCGAAGATACTCGGTGACACTGATTTCACATAACTCATACGGGGGGATGAAGGTAAATGATTACTCAGCCAAGCCTCCTGTTAGCGATGGTTTGAAAAGCTCCATAAAAACAGGCTGTAATTCACAAACAAATGTTAGGGGGGAAAAGAAAAAAAGATAATTTCTGCAATTTTGCTTCCTCAGCTGAAAATACGCAACTCAAACTATAAACCCATAAAGACTCATCTTCCTCTTTAAAACCTATTTATGTGCTCGCACGCCGACATACGGCGCAGGGCGGGTGATTTAGCCTGTCGGCGCTGATGCTCTGCGCTCTGGGGCTGGTTAACCACAGCACAGATGCAGGACATTTGGCAAGCTGAGCAGTGATTCATTGCTTCGGACTTTAACAGCCATTAGATGAGACAATAGCTCCTAAGTAACCTGCATGAAGTAAATGGAGAGAGCCTCTTGATCTGTGATGACACGTCAAGCAGTAAAACCAAAAATAAAAAGCTGAAGGTAACCGCTGGCTTAAGATGTCTGATGATGGTCAGTCCTCAGCTAATAAATCATAATAATGAGAAACAGAAATATCATCATAAATTCTTTTCAAAGGCAGAAATGAGAGTCCAATCTGCATTGCAGGTCGGGCTAACTGACCGTGTCCCTCACATACATCACAGAACATCTACGCCGAACTTGCTCCTGCCTCGAAAAACGCAAGAAACAAATGAATCCTAGTCGCCCTCATTACTTTACATTAGGCAGAAGTTTGACGTCTGAGGTCCGTCTGTGGGAGAGCACTGCGGCTGAAGGTAAACATCAGACGCAAGGACTGAAGCCAAAATGATTACAGCAAAGTAAGAGGGATCACAGCGTACAAGTGCCATCGCTGGAGACTGAGCCTGGTCCACATGGGAGGATTAATGCGCTGCCCTGTGGACTATGCCTCTCCCTGATAAGAGAAATCTGAGCTCAGCACGTTGTGCATGCGGAGCCAGAAAGAGTTGAGAGTGATTACATTATGGACGAAAGCTCCCTGGCAGGGTCTGGGTGTAGATGGCCCTCCCCGTCCATGCATCCTCGCCTGATGCAGCCCCGAGCACAGGCCCAGGTCCAGGCCCGAGGGATCCTCATTACAAGGCTGGCACACAGAGCTCTGCTGCCTCCCCCACGATCCATGTATTGACAAGTACAGCGGGGTAAATTCAACATGACAGAATAATATAGTCTCACTACTGGTGCCTTAAGACTGCAATGCAGTCTTGTGCCGTTCCTCCCAGCCCCCCAGCTGTGAGACAGAGCCATCGCAGGATATATCCAACAAGTGCACTGGTGAGCTGTGGTGTAAAATGAAGGAGTGGTTTTATCAAGAACGGCATGAAAGGACGACTGAATACTGCAGAAATGTCTCAATTTAGACAGTGGAGCGTTTCAGCAGACAGCAGGTCCACAAACCAGCGCCGACATAAAGGAAAACGCCATTTACCATTAAAGGTTCCAAATTATTAAAATTTCATGATGTGGTATGGCCGGGGACCCACATCGTCTCCGCTTTCTGTCACAGTCTACGAGGCACAAAGGATTCTGCAGCACTTGAGAATAGTTCATATTGCCACAACACGGCCTCGTTTATTTGACAATTTAGCTCTTAAATGCTCGTTTGATGATTGTTCGGCGCTACAATATCAGGCACTGGGTACACAGCAGCTGGTGCTTTACTCCAAAGGTGATTTCCTCGCCTGCCTACCAGAGGGCTGTTTGTGTGGTCACAGACTACTAATGGGTTAAAGGCAGCCATCAGCTGGCGTCCAATTTAGCAGCGACTGCAATCACATTTTCCTTTGAAACGCTGCCTGTGACTCACCAGATTAATTCCCACTTGCTTGCTGGTTGCTGCTTTGTTTAGCCCAGTGGTCACTGTACTTATCAAAACATCACTTTTAGAACTTTCACTCAGACATTTTCATCAGTCATTATCTTACACCTGCATTTTAAAACGCACTCAGAGGCGACGTGAGCGACCGCCTTTCAAACCGCGGACCTCCTGACACGTTTCTAAAATCGCTTTATTGTCTTAATGTGGTTATAAATTTCCAAAAAGCAATTCTAGGATCGAGCGGAACAGCCAGAGACCAGAAAGGGAATTTACAAAGAAGACAGCGCCTGGAGAATCGTTGCTCGTCTTCTAATCAGGGCTCTCTGCACTCTGCACTTCTCTCTCAGAATAATTACCTCAGAGATGCTTTTTCCAGTTGACTTGCTTCGTGTGTTTGGAGAAGTTTGCGACGAAATCATTCCAAAAGGGGGGAAGCTAGTTTGACTTAGCCGGGCTTTCTCTGTACGAGCTGCCTCGACAGAACTCTCACGCCGGTGGTTGTCAACTGTAGGAGCCATGAGTAAGTCTGTGTTTTTGTTACCAGGAAAAAGAGCACATTGATTATTGTTGTTTTGATTGTGATCCTTTTTGATGGACACGTTTGATCGGGAGATAGCGGCTCCCGTAGATGGGCGGGGATTTAAGCTCGCCTATTCACCACTTCACCTGTGCTTTTGTGAGGAGAAGAAGGAGAGTAGGTGAGCTGGGTCGTCGTATTTTTTGTTGACCGCTTTTTCGCTATAATACTATTTTTGATTGCTATTTTATTTTGATTACTTTGATTTGGAGTTTTTTTTCACATGAGTTATGATCCTGTTTTCATTTAATAAAAGGCTAAACTTATTTATAAGCATCTCCGTGAATTATTATTTTACTGCGTGTCAGACAAACAGACCCAGGCTCAGTCTCTCGGCGACTTGGATGTCGCTACATCAACGTTAACGCGGGTTTTCTTCATCAGTCTCCCATTAAAGGGGGCGTCTGTAGTTTGACTCCACGCAACATGGAACGGTTGACTTCAGTCGAGCGGAACAGGTTGTTATGATGGAGAGCATGAAAGAACATAAAAATTTATTGAGATAAAAGCTCAGTTAATGCAAATGATTCAGAGGGTAAATGCTGGAAAACTGCTAATCAGTTAATATTTCATTTTCATAGCTCAGTGCGCTTCCAATGCAGCCGCTTATCTCTTAGCGTGACATCTGCACTTAAACTTAAACTTCATACATTTAAACATGACACTGAAGACGTGTATTTAGCTCTGACCTATAACGAGGCTACGAGGAGATCACTTCGGTTTTTTTTGGCCAAATCAAACAGAACTGATTGATTGTGTGATCTGTTGTAAACACCACCAGGCTGATCCGTTCTCTGATCTGTGTAGAACAGACTCGCCAGCAAACGAGGACTCATCATAAAAACACATTTATGCATGTTCTGCATCACCTGCTGCAGGCATGTGGGTTTCCGTGGCAACGCGATGCATAAAGTTTGCACTGCGGTAGCTGCACGGCTCCAGTGGGATCACCAACATATAGCTAAGGTATGCAAATGCAAAGTATTCCCTCAGCTAAAAAAAAAAAATCTGACTGAGAGGGTGAAGGAGGGAATAAAAGCAAGAAATTTAAACTTTGACGTGAAGTTTTCTTGGATCATGTCGGAGCATACTGTAAACGTTACACAAGCACCTCCAAAAACTCTGTAAGAACGTCATTCAGGTTGCCTTGAAATACACTTTATGACAAAGTTGGACTGAGTCGGACACTTCTCCAATACCTCACTTCAGAAATCAAGAGAAGGGCATCTGCTAAGTGGCCTCCTGGAAGCCGCTTTTTAGAGTGACTCAATAGTTCACATCCAGCTGCTCCGCTCTGTCACTTAGCCTCTACATCTTCTTCCTCCCTCTCAATACCCTGAGCTACCCCTGCAATAAAGCATCATAGCGCCGGTTAAAATAGACAACTCTGCCTCAATATGTGTCTTAGGTGGACACAACAATCGAGTGCCTGGCCTCCGTTTTACCCATGGGTTTCTGAAGTGCTGCCATTCACACTTGCCTCGCCATCTGACTGCGGCTTTGGAGATATGAGCTCCAGGAAAAGGGTCACTTGAGGCAACTCTTTACGGGAGAATGAATCATATGAGCTTCATAAATTTTTGATGGCTCGGGTGGGATGCACAGGCAGAGGAAATAGAATTTGCAATGCCCTGATCACCATGCTAAAGAGCAGCTGAAGAGATGCTCCGCTGATGCCGTCCACTGCCATTTACAACCCGCAGCACTAAAGCAACAAGCTGTGAGGGGGAAGAAGTGGCAATGTTTTGCAATTAGTGAGTAAATTCAGAAAGAAGAAGGTACAGACAGGTACTATCAGGACTAATGAGCCTTAAAATGTGGAAAATAAATCGTCTGGTTGGAAAGTTTGCAGGATGCACGTAAAATATTGTTGATGAAACTTGTAAAAGCTGAAACTTTACAGATTTCTTACATCTGAACCTGCAGTTTGTTTGTTTGCTGTTTTGCAGACGTCCACTTTAAAACTCTCCTAATGCTGAGTATTCAGCCACGTGTCACAGAAGGCCGTGAACCCGTAATTACACTCTGCAGATTGTAGTTGTGTGAGCGTCCTGGACGAGGTGCAGCTCCTGCTGATTAGAAACTTTTCTTTTGGCCGATTAAAGGCCTGCGTGGCTGCAACCCCGCGCTGGGCAGGAAGTTAAGTGGAGAGCTGTCAGACATGGTTGCTGAGCCCAATACAGCAGGAAAACAAACAAATCGCTGCTTCTCAAACCCCATCTCGACCCATCCCACCGTTTGTCTGAACTCCTCCCGTCCTGTCCGCTGTGCTCGCACATCTTTCCGTCCAAACCGTTTCCTTCCTTTTAGTACAACCTAATTTCTCCCCAAAATTCATCACCCTCATCTCGCCTCTTTCTCATCCTTCCAAATGCTTTCAGCATCCGAGCTCCTCTCCTCCTGATAACCCCCCTCTCCCCCTGCAGCCAGCTCTGTTGGTGTCCTCTCTGTTTGGAGATGAAAGATGGTGCTCCTGCTGTCTGGCGGCTTGTAAGAGGCTGCTAATGTGAAAAGTGAGTGCAGGGCGCTGCAAGATGTAAGTCACTTTGGCTTACACTTAATGATTCATTATTCTGTGTTGCCATAACTCCACTCAGTTTAATTACTCCTATGTGACTTGGTAAACAAACAGCATGTCACGAGATGTGGTGAGCATGAAAGTACGTGTAAGGGAGGAAAATAAATGCGTGCCTGCTTGTAAGTCCTGGTCTACGCTGTATATTTTTCTGCTCTGTGCTGAACCGCTGCGTGTTCACGGATTTGCATGTGCATCCATGCGGATTTTCCTTTTTTTGTCTGGCTGTGCCTGGAAGGTCCCACAGTGTCACAATTGGAAGGCTCACTCTGCCTACCTCCTGTGTACTCTGCACACAAAAACTCTTGCCTTTCCCTGCACTGCAGCGAGTCATGCATGCTTTCTGCCATCTCTGCAGACAGAGAATAACAATCACAATGAATCTGCAGCCAGAGGAAGAAAAACACATTTGGCAAATCACAGGACTCACACACCTCCACACGATTCTCTGGGAATAATGAAGCCCTGCGGGTTAGAGGGGAGGAAGATGAGGAGGAGGACGCCTCCCCCTCATCCCTCCTGTGATTTCCAGCTATTGGCTTTAAGGTGTTGTTGGCACTACTTGTTCTGCCTTAGCGCCAAATATTAATTTTCATGGGGATGCAGTGTTGCAACTGCAGGCATGTATGTGTGGTCGTTGTGATTTAATTAACCAAATTTGCTTCCCGATGATTTCTGCGATGGCAGCGCGTCAATTTGAAATGTCTTGCAGGGGACGCACACGGTGTGATTTTCCAGTTTGCTTTAAATAGGGACATTATCAGTCATGATTCATTTAAAAACACTTCATCTTGACATTCTAGTATTTCAGTTTAGCTGCGACTTTGCTCATTTAAGACTCATTGGGCACCGATAGGAATCCAAAAGATGACGGCCCGGGGTTTTATTCAACACCGTCAGAATATTAATGCTCTGAACCCTGAAACATGCCGACGGGTCTGAAAGGCATGTGATCTTTATTTTTTAATAATCACAAAAATTACAACATCCGTCGGAGCCAAAACTATAAAAACAGAAACAAACATCTGAATTTGAACTTTCTTCGACCTGTCATTTGTTGGTAAAGTTGAGTAAAGTCGAGGTATTTAACATTTTTGTGGGTTAATATTTCAGAGGAGATCGACGTGTCATCTACATGAAACTGGTGATACTGGAACATCTCATGTTGGACGATGCAACACAAAAAAATCAGACTTCTATTGTGAATCCTGGATGTTTTATGGGTCTTCAGAGATGGTCTTGGGCATGAATGTTTCCTTACACCGAATCTCAGCATACGCATTGAGGTAACTGTAATGTGGGATTAAAACACCTCCAGCAAACGGGGAATGTGTTCTCAAATTTAAACCGTATATACTTCTTGAGAGAGGTGGTGCAGTTGGGAGCACTGTTGCCTCGCAGCTAGAAGGTTGCCGGTTCGCGTCCCGGTGAGGACACCCGGGATCTTTCTGCGTGGAGTCTCCATGTCCTGGTGAGGATTAGGTGGTGTATAAATGATGGATGGATGGAGACTTCCTGAGATATTTTCATGCAAAGTTAGTGTCTCATCACAAATTTGACAAAATTTACAAAAAAAAAGAATTTTTTCATTATTTCTTGTAGCACAAACTATCACAGTTATGACCTCAGAACTTGGGATTTATGCCATCCTGATGATAATACTCTATAATATTTTTTTCAACCCAAGATGGCGAGAACATTTTCTGACATCTGGTGAATGGAGGTGGAATGACTCTGGATGTAGAGTCCATTTTCTCCGGTATAACTGCTACGCTGCACAAAGACGTCTCTGAGTTCTGTCTACTTGCAGGACTTTCTATTTCTACTTTCTATTGCAGTGGAAAATGGGCCCGTCGTGAGTAAACATAGAGCATACCCAGAAACAGCGACGGGTTTACAGATATCATTCCAGTGGAGATGTGTGTGTTTGTCAAATCGATCTCAAAGTGACGAATGAAGTTAAGTCCCACACACCAAACGCCAAACACTGTTTAAAACAACACCTGTTCCACACCAGCCGCCGGCATTCATTCAACAGGATCGGTCACGCTTTCAGTCGCTATCACGTCACTTGAGAGGCTGTGAAAGAATTCAGAAACCTACAAGAGCCTCTAAAAATGCACAGACTTCAGCTCTGAGGCCGTCGCTCTCTCTTTTTTTTTTATTTTTGCCAAAATGCCATTTTCTCTCCTTTGCATCCCTACATGTTCACCCGACAACGACCACATCACACACGTCCTCCAAACAGGAATGTGTTTTAATATCTGGGATAAGAACTAAGCTGTCTTGACAAGAGATCTACAAGGCTCGGTAAATTTGATACAGTGAAAAGGCTTATAGCTAAATCTCCCTTTTTTCCACTCTATTGCGCAGCCCGCTACCGTTTAATGCAGCCCGCTTCCGCTTCCCCAGTATCTTCATTATAAATGCAGTATTAAAATGCAATACCAAATAGCAGAGGCACTTCAGCGTGTGTGTGTGTGTGTGTGTGTGTGTGTGTGTGATGGCGGTCCACTGAAGGCTACACTCTCATTCGAGGCTGCACTCAGCCTCTCGTCTGACGCTGTGGTTCCAAACACATCAGCGCTAAACCACAGACGTTCGTTACATAAGTAGGAAATAAAGTTGAGTTTCAGCCTCAGTTCTCTCAGCAGTCTGCCTGATCGCTCCGCCGCTCTGTCTCTCTGCGTCTTCCTCACACTCTTTTTTTAGATCACTTGGGGAGCAAATGCCGTTTTGGGATGATAGCAGTAAATTGAAATCATATCCCTAATAGAAACAAATGGCTGACTGGGAGAAAACCAGGTGTGGCGCTGTAGCCTGGCAGGGCTGGACGCCAGAAATAGGACGCCTGCTCGTAGTGAGATGTACTTTTTAAAGAGGAGCAGCTACAGGATGGATTTTCAACAAAGCAGGAAACTAATGTGAAGGATAATCATGTTCTTATTTAAACAGCGACAAATGAGGAGTGACAGAAGAGCTGGTGTGACGCTAAGACATAAAGGTGAGGAGACAGGATTTGTTGCAGCTCCTCCAGAAAGGGTTCACCTGAGTCTGCACACATTCAACGTGTCTGCAGTCGTGTTAGCATGCCAGGATTTTTATTTAACAAGGTGAGAGAGCAGCAACTCTTCCTGATGGCAAAATGCTTTTACGTAACATAATGACTGATAGCTTGTGACACGAGCGGCCGCGTATTTGCGACAGTTCTCGGACTCGGGGAAGGCCCGGTGGCTCCGAGCTCCTCGGTGTCACGCCAGGACACGGCGGGCTGATCCACTTCATCGAGCTGGCACAATCACGGGCGAAGACATTGAGTAAAGCAACTTGGGATGGAGCTTTCATAAAACAGAAATGTGCTTTCACCGCTATTACGCATTCCTCCCCTCTCCCCTTTCACATCGCAGCGCTTCATCTCTTCATCTCTACATCTCTCGGGGGCAGGGCCGGGCGGACGGATGGATTCACTACTTTTCTGTCCGAGTGCTAAATCTCATCTGCAGGCCCATTACTTTGAATGATGTGAGCTGCAATGTTAAATAAGCCCTGCAATCAGCAAGGTTAGCGCGGGCTAAAACAGAGTCACACACTTGGTAATTGCTATCATATAAGAAGGTTGAATGACTTATTCATGAAATTACATAGCCTGCAACGGTAGAAAAATATATGGATGTAAAGCCACGATGGAAGAAGAGGAGGATTGGATATTATCTCAAGGATACTCGATGACAAGGAGGAGTTTCACCTGGAGTCAAATAACGTTTAAAAGCTTTAAAGGTGCAAGTTAAGCTAAGTACAGCTGGTCAAAGCTGTGACCTTTCAAGGTAAAGCATCGTCCTGAGAGCCCTTTCAGGAAGCAGCATGAACGGACATCGGGGCAGATTTGGAGCATCGAGAACATCAACAGCGTGAATATGTTCGGCTGCACGGCGAAGAAAAACAATGATTGGAATCCTGGAATGACTGCTGGCAGCTTCATTCAGAAAGAGTAATTGGTAGGCATTGTCTAAAATGACAAAGACGCATTCTCTTTGGACTTTGTCAAATCAATCACTGATCCTAATAAAATAAATTGAGAAGCTGAACCCCATTAAAGGATGAAGACTTTATTTTCTCTCCCTGAATCCTGCAGGCCTTTAATTGTGTTTACGGTCACATTAGAGCCAAGCTTAAAAAAGGAAATGTGACATTTCTCAATCTAATTACGCAGCTCGTTTGGATTTTTTTTCTCTTTTTTTTAACCACCAACATAAAAATGACAGACGTGTTCAGTTTTCCACATGTGCCCTTGAAGCAATAATCTAACCTGAAACATTAGCTCACCAACACGCTGCAATTACATGACGCACAGCGTTCAGTCCCAGCTCAGATAAAGCATCTCTGAGCAGCTCGTCTGAAGGCAGACATGAGAAACGTGAGCTGAGCAGCTCGTTCTGCTGTCTGTGTTTCACTCTATAATTTGGATATTTATTACACCCTTCAGATCTCTCACTGATGGTTCGGCTGAATAACGCAGGTAACCGTCCTGAACAGTCCTGCTGTGGGTTTGTAGAGACAACAAAGCAATCAGACATTTACAGAAGCTGATGCTGGAACCAGTAACCAACGGATGCAGCTCGACAAAAGCTCTTCCAAAAACAAACTGTAGTTCTTTATGTTTGTGTCTCATTAATCCAAAAACGCACTGAAAAAAAATTAATCCTGGGTTAACAGTTTATAACAAAGCACACTCACATTCACACCTACGGACAATTTACAATCACCAATTAACCTCAGCATGTTTCTGGACTGTGGGAGGAAGCCGGAGAACCCGGAGAGAACCCACGCTGCACGGGGAGAACATGGAGACTCCACGCAGAAAGATCCCGGGTGTCCTCACCGGGACGTGAACCGGCGACCTTCTAGCTGTGAGGCCACGGTGCTGACCACTGATCCACCTGCAGCCCACCTCCAAACATGATCAATAAAAAATAAATGAAAGAAAGGGGGAAAAAAATACAACATTTTCTTCATGTTCTTGACCTCATTTAGATGCACTGGTGTCATATCAGCTCAGTGTGAGAGTCTCTACAGCTGCTTAAGTGTCTTTCCTCTGCTTCCTGTTTCACCGTGGAGGAGCAGAGGACAGACGAGAGGAGTAAAGACGATCTGATTATTTGACTTCGGCCAGAATATCTGCCTTTTTCCCAGCAGTCAGGAAGCGAGAAGCTCTGCTCCCGATGGCAGGAGAGTTAGCCTTTACCAGAGCGCTGCAGCTCTCCTGCTGATGCTGTTACAGCTGCGCCCCCCGGTGAGGACAGGCTTTGACTCATCTCGGCTGTCAGCGAGGAAAAACCTCCTCCTGGCTCTACAACCGGGATGTCGGCAGGTGCAGAAGTAAATACAAATGTACACTCAGGTATGACACAAACTGAAGGCAGCAGCAACGGAGAACCGAACAAATATAATAAAATATAGAAAACAATCATGAGCAACTGGTATCAACAAAATAATTTGAAATATTTCTTTTTTTGTTGGGCATTAAAAGTCGCTTTAAGATTTCAAATGAACATGATTTTGGGAAGAAAACGTTCTGAGTGGATAAAACAATATGTGAAGGCTTGTAAACTGGGACTCTTTAACTGGTTGCTTCTTCTGGTCCCAGTGTTGTTTAATATTGCAAAGAAAAAAAAAAGCAAAAATTCAGAAGCCAGAGGATAATAATAGCAATTACTTTTACCAAACAGTCTAATTTTCAGCGGTTCTGAAGAGAATTAAAGAAGACTCAATGGGGGGGGAGCTGACAGAGATAACCATCATTGACAGCAGCCCTCCACCCACCATCCCCCCCACAGAAGCCACCCGAGGGGAAACGCTGCCTCGTCAGCGGGATTCGGTTGATGCCTAAAGCCAATTTGTACCAAGTGGGCTTAATACCTTTTACTGAGTAAAGTCAGGTTTCATTAGGGACTTGCCTCTTCATTAGTAGCTAAATATTTAAACCTCCTTTTGTCAAGGATGCTTCCAGGACAGACGGCACCAAACAGAGAAGCCGTTCTCCCAGCGGTCCTGCTTCAAACTACCGAGCCTTCAGTTCGGCTCTCCGGAGAACCGGCGGCACGCAAATGAAACCCGCGTTTAAAAGTAAGAACCATTTAGCTGCATGTAACCAGCGTAGATCCAAAGAAGTTCTGTCAGTTTGCTTCCAGCTGAAACATCATCTCAGTTAATTCTGAATATTTAGTCCGTCTGGCGCCACCAGCAGGTCAAAATGTTCACGTACGGCATCAACAACCATGACCTTCCTATACAACTGAACTGCCTCCTCAGTCAGTCTTCAGCTGGATGAGAGCATCACAAACACATTTCTAATCAGAATATGTTTGCCGTTCATGTCATTGTTTTACTGCCGTCACACACCAGACAGGTCCGGACGCTTCAACCCAGTGACCCAGAAAACGAAGGAGAAGCTTCAGAGGAGACACCAAGCGGTTGGATCTGAACACAAACGGTGCTGTTTGTTCTACAAGTACGTGAACTTCACCAAGACTCATAACATGTAGTTATCGCTAACGTGACGTTCTTCTAAAAAATCGAAAGAGAAGAATTAGGGAACATGAAGCTGAAGTCCGATGGGCCCACATTGGACGAGCGCTCCAGTCTCCAGCTCAGAGTTCTGTTTCTGATTTATGCTGCTGTCTTTTCCTACAAGGACTTTGGGGGCTCCTTCAAACTGATAGCCTCTCCGACAACATCACAGCCTTACCTTCTGATGAGAAATATCTTTTTTTTTTTTTTTTTAAAAGAAATGGAAATGCAGTTTATCTGGATAGGAAGGCCATTTTTCTGCATCCATCCTGAAATGATGAAGCCTCCAGTCTTTATAATCCTCTGACTGATGTCCATGAATGTGGGGCAGAGATTCACGTTCTTTATGGAGTGAACAGGAGTTTTTTCTGCTAGATGTGTATGTTCTTGTATATTCTTATCTTTTTTATTATTATTATTATTTATTTTATTATTTTCCCTTCCTCTCCTCAAACGCTGTCACAGCTCAGCCGACTGAAGCCTCCAGTCTTTATAATCCTCTGACTGATGTCCATGAATGTGGGGCAGAGATTCACGTTCTTTATGGAGTGAACAGGAGTTTTTTCTGCT